>NC_048233.1:2451728-2533266 GCF_002007445.2 Ailuropoda melanoleuca | reverse complement strand
AAAGGATGCTGTATTTTGTCAAATGCTTTTTCTGCATCAATTGAGAGGATCATATGGTTCCTGAGTCTTATATTGTTGGTATGATGTATCACGCTGATCGATTTGCGAAANAGTCTTATATTGTTGGTATGATGTATCACGCTGATCGATTTGCGAAAGTTGAACCACACTTGCATTCCCAGGGATGAATCCCACTTGGTCATGATGGATAATCCTTTTAATGTACTGTTGGATTGTATTAGCCAGGATCTTGTTGAGCCAACCAAGCACTCCTAGGAAGGCATTTTCATAGGTATAATGAGATATAAATGTGGTTCACACTAATATGAAGAACAAATTAATATGTCATAAGATATATTTAGTAAAAGTGGGTATGGGAGCTGAGGGGGGTCAGGAGTAGTTATGACCTAATGGATTTACCTACGTTTGAGTTTGGATTTTAAGAGGCAGAGGCTGAGGGAACAATGACAGAGTAAATTGTGGCAGATTTAGTAGATCTGATGTGATCCTGAGAATTCTGTATTTTCAACCAGCTCCCAAGTGATGCTGATGATGTGTGTTCATGAATCACACTTTGAATAGCAAGGTGGTAGACCACATTTTATAAAACTTTGTGACAGAGACCAGTAGAGATCGGTCTGTCTTCCATTTTTGCTTTTCTCTCTTCTTACACATTAATTTATTAATGTCTGTGTGAGAGTGGAGAGCGGTCAATCTATTACTCATAATTGCATTGTTATAATAGTTGGGAACTCATCAATTGAGAATTTAAAGGATTAATTAATTTATGAATCTCTCTCCTTTGTCATGTTCCTGTTTGAAGAAAAATAAAAGTATAAGTTCACTTAGAATTTAACTCCAGTTAATTAATTCAGGCATAATAGTCTGAGAGAGTAAAAAAAATTTATACTAAGCCATTTAAATCCTTTTCTTTCTGTTTGCCCTTTAAGGTATTGATTTACTAACATATTTGGGGTTTTTTGTCAGTTTGGATTTAAATCAAATTACATATTGATCTATTTATAAGTAAAAAGAAGGCAATTTCATGTTTCACAGATTCTGTTATGTCTCAGAATATTTATTTCTGAATATACATTGTAGTAACATCTTTTGTTTTTATTCTTAACATGTGTTTTGATGATACTGCCCTTTGTGTTTTTTCCTAAGAAACAGTATTGAAAAGGTTATTAGTGAGGCAACAAAGTTGGGTGTATTCATCCACTCTAGTTTATTTGTGAATTCAGAACTCTACATGCACCTGTGCTTGCATGTACACATACACATAATACAAGGAGGTGGGGTAGGAAAGACAATAGTAGAGATTGATTTAATCCTCTTACAATTTTCTATACTTTTCTTGGTTGCCTGACTCATTATATAAAATCATTTTATTTTCATATATAATTCTGCTTTATTCTGTAGAGTGAAATGTAGAGGTAATAGAAAACTAAGATAAAGAAAGGAAATTGAAAATATAAAAAGAAAATGTTAGGAAGTAGAAAATTAAAGATCAAGAAAATAAGGGAAACTTAAATGTGCCATACTGGACTACTCTTAGTGTGATACAGATGAAGACCCTATTTTGAGATAAAACCATATCTCATTTTTAAAAAACTGTTTATTTATTTTAGAGAGAGAGTGTGCATGTGTGTGCATGTGAGCAGGAGAAGGGTCAGAGGGAGAGGGAGAGGGAGGGAGAATCTCAAGTAGACCGTGTACTGACCGCAGAGCCCCATAGAGGGCTTGATCTCATGACCCTGAGATCACGATCTGAGCTAAAATCAAGAGTTCGCCGCTTAACTGACTTAGCCACCCAGGTTAAACTTTAAACATAACTTGTTTTTTAAAAATATTTTGTCTCTTGGGGCATCTGGGTGGCTCAGGCCATGTTCTCCCAGTTGTGAGATCGAGCCCCGAGTTGGGCTCTGCACTCAGTTTGGAGTCTTCTTGGGACTCATCCTTCCCTCCATCTTTTCCTCCCCCCACTTGTGTGTGCTCTCTCTCTCTCTCTAAAATAAATAAAATATATAAAAAATATTTTGTCTATTTTAGAAAATTTAGAAACTACAGAAAACCATTGGGAAAAAAATTAAAAACATCTTTTTTCCTTTTTAATATTCTAATTTTTAATTTTTTTTGGTTATCCGTGCGTGTGTATGCACACATATATGTTTAGGATCATGCTTTGAATTCAGCTTGGTATTCTATATTTGTTACCTGGCATTTTATCATGTCTTTTTGGAGTTGATGGAGATAATCATTAAAATCGTATGACCAATATTTTAAAAATCAAAATAAACATTTTTGGTTTTTAAACACACATTACAAGTTGGATTGGGATGGTTGTTGGGGTAGGATAGGGACAGTGGGATTTTTTAATTCTCTTTTCTGAAATACAACTAAAAATACCTTGACCTAGTTCTGTGACTTGGGGATAGAGTCAGAAATTTAAAAAGTCACTAACTCTCAGATAATAATTATGATAAAAAGTGCTAAGGAATGAAATGGGTTTTGATTGGATCAAAACTTAAGCCTATGGGGGCGCCTGGTAGCGCAGTCGTTAAGCGTCTGCCTTCGGCTCAGGGTGTGATCCTGGCGTTCCAGGATCGAGTCCTGCATTCGGGCTCCTCCGTTGGGAGCCTGCTTCTTCCTCTCCCACTTCCCCTGCTGTGTTCCCTCTCTCGCTGGCTGTCTCTCTGTCACATAAATAAAAAATCTTTAAAAAAAAAAACAAACAAAACTTAAGCCTATGAAGTTGGCCCTCCAACCAAAAAATACACAAGCAATTTCAATTAGGTTTCTTACTCCCTGTGTTGTAATGCTCCATGTAACCACGTTACTACTACAGGCATTAGTGGTTGCTAGCACCATCTGGAATAATCCCCAGATGTAGAGTGAGAAGAACTTTATACCATCTGAAATTTTTTTCTCTCTTAAAACAGCAAAATGTTTGTACCTGGTAAAGTAGTGTTGTGAGGAATTTAATTTTGAGAAAGAGCAATTTGATTCATGAAAACAAAGTCTTGCTTCATTTTTTGGTCTTTTCTAATGCAAAGGTCCTAATCTGTTTTTTCCATTAGTTGATATAACTGATACCAGATTAATAAAAATGGAATTATTAGCACAGAAGATTAAATAATGAGGAGAATCAAATATAAACATGACTTACATTTCTGTTTCTTCTACTGGTAACTACTTTTATTATATTCTCTGTGGTTGAATTTTTCTGTGAATATTCAAGATGGCAGAAAGCACAGATCTGAAATGTGACCTTGGCATAGCTTATTATTGTGCACTTCCATTAGAGAATGACTTTTTATCCTATCATCTATGTCATTAATTTACTATTTGATTTTGAATTAATTTTTTATAGTTAAAATTCTATGCTGAAGAAGCATTTAGAAATTATTTTTTAAAAATTTTGTTGCCTATAGGTAGAATTATATTCAAATCAACCAAAGGAGAATATATTTTTCAAAATCTTGTAGAGAGGGGTGCCCGGGTGTCTCAGTTGTTAAGCATTTGCCTTCGGCTCAGGTCATGATCCTAGGGTCCTGGGATTGAGTCCCACATCGGGCTCCCTGCTCCACTGGGAGCCTGCTTCTTCCTCTCCCACTCCCCCTGCTTGTGTTCCCTCTCTTGCTGGCTTCTCTCTCTCTGTCAAATAAATAAAATCTTAAATAAATAAATAACAAAATCTTGCAAAGAGGATTCCACAGTTTTGTTTTTGACAGTATTACAGAAAACAATAAAAATGCCAGAATGTTTTCGTTAATTTTATAAATGTATAGTTAAGCTTTAAGAAAGTAATTTATAGAGGTACAAATGCAAAATATGAAAGATAGGGTTAGTCTTGTGACAAAATTAGTTTAACATTGGAAAATCTTAAAAGCATGTCAATAAAATAACCATTCACATATTCACAACTAAAGTGACAACTTTTGGCAGAAGAGGAAAAATAAAAAGTTTCCACAGAAAAAAGTTAACAAATATTCTAGTCAATTATGAAGTGTAAAAAGCATTTCATTGAATCAAGAGGACAAAGATACCCACTCTCACTACTTCTTTCCATCATGGTTCTGGAAATTCTAGGAATTTCAATAAGAACAGATAAAAAGAATGTAAAGATTTAAAAAATCCTTATATAAGTGTCTCCCTGAAATACCCAAAAGAATACACAGAAAAATTATTAGCAGAAACATTTACCAAGTTAGTTCCTTGTAAACCCACATGTAGAAATGAAGTGTGTGTCCACATGCCAGGAAGAAAACATTAGAATAAAATAAATTTAATAAAATATATCACCGGAATAATTTATTCAGGAAAGGTTCATCTGCGTTTGGGACTAATAGATGAAAAGTTGATGAAAGGTGAATTTTATAGATGGAAGAGCAGACTGTTACTACCAATACACTGATGAATCCTAGCTTCATTAAGAATGGGAAACCAGACACTATATGCTTTCTGATGTGAGGCAATATGAAGTATACAATGCCATTATTTACTATTATGACTTACAAAGTTAAAACTGAATCTGGTCAAGTCTTTCAGGCTAACTCTCATTATCTAAAAAAGAAAAAAGGAAAAGCAGAAAATGAGTTAAAGACTCCATGAAGAAACAGACAGATAACCCAAAATGTAAGTCATTTTACAAGAACAACTGAAGTCCATTTCTTTAAGAAGTCAGTGGCATTAAATAAGGGAGCAGAGGAAAAAGTAAGGGACTTTTCTCTAGATTAATAGAGCTTTGAAGGATTTAACAAACACAATGCTGTGTACCCTTTCATGAATTCTGACTCAAAACAAGCCAACTGTGAAGATTTCTTTTGAGACAACTGGGGGACATTGAATATGGACTGCACATTAGATAATGACAAATGTCAATTTTATCAATACTTACATTCTTGTAAACTACTTTTTTGGGAGTACTTTGTGTAAGGAACTGTGTGTAATAACATGGTGTCCAGAATTTAAAATGACAACAAAACTGTATATAAGTTACCTAGGAATAAAATAAATGGAACTATTTTATTGAAGAAATTAAAACACTTTGTTGAAAACCTTTCAAGGATAGCTAAAGTAACTAGAGAGACATACCATGTCAATGAATTGAAAAGTTCAAGAGCATTAAAGTGTCTTTTCTTTCCAAATTGATTTATGGATTCAGTGCAGTTTCAATAAAAATCCCAAAGGCTGCTGCTGAGTTTTAATTGCTGTTGTTGATTGGTTGATTGGCTGGTTTTATGGGGCTTGACAGCCTGGTTCTGAAATTTATATGAGAAGTCTAAAGGGCCAGGAAATGCCAAGATGGTCCTGAATAAGAACAAGATAGGCAGGCTTGCCTGAAATAACTTTTGAGACTTCTTATAAAGGCATAGTAATTAAGGAAGTGTAGATTTGGCACAGTAATACACAAAGATACCAGAGAGCCATAAAATAGGCAAACGTGTTTACCAATACTTTATATATGACTGTTGTGACAGTGCATGTTAGTGCTGCTGGGACAATTAGTTATCTATATATGTAAAAAATGAAATTTTATTCTTACCTCATATCGTACCTGAAAAATGAAATTATATCTTTAGCTCATACTATATACAACATCAGTGTCAAACAGATTAATGACTTCAGTGTGAAAGACAAAGTTACAGAATTTTCAAGAGAATATCTTTATGAGCTTGGGATAGGGAAGATATTGTGAAAAAGTCACAAAATTGCAAACCATAAAGAAGATTGGTACATTTGATACAATAAAAAATTTTAAATTTTACAATTGAAAACATACCATAAAGCTATTAAAGGAATAATTCATAGATTGGAAGAAAATATTTGTGTAATATATAACAGATAAGGGATTATTATACGAAATATATAAAGAATACTTGCAAGTCATGAAGAAAAAGATACCTAATTAAAAAATGGGCAAAATACGTAAATAGCTATTTCAGAGATGTGGAAACAGAAATGGCCAAATCCCATATGAAAAGATGTTCAGAACTACTGGGGAAGATGGCAGAGTAGGAGGACCCTAAGCTCACCTCATCTAATGGATAGAACTAGATAACAACCACGTAACTCCAAACAACCTAGAAAATGACCTGAAGGCTGGGAGAACAGACTCTCCATAGCTAAATGTAGAGAAGAGGTCACACTGAAAAGGGTAGGAAGGGTGGAAGAGTGGTCAGGAGCTAAATGGACCCACAGGATTTTCTGTGGGAGGGAGAAATGCCTGAGACACGTGGAGATCAAAGAAACAAACTCTCAACACTTACGGAGCCTGCATAGGGAAGAGGAATTCCCATAACGTTTGTTTTTGGAAAACAGAGGTGCCGAATTTCATGAAATTTTTTTTTAAAGATTTTATTTATTTATTTTACAGAGAGAGAGAGACAGTGAGAGAGGGAACACAAGCAGGGGGAGTGGGAGAGGGAGAAGCAGGCTCCCAGCAGAGCAGGGAGCCCGATGCGGGCCTTGATCCCAGGACCCTGGGATCATGACTTGGGCAGAAGGCAGACGCTTAACGACTGAGCCATTCAGGTGCCCCCGAATTTCATGAATTCTTATAGTCAGTGGGGCTTAAAACCTGGAAATTTGAAAATCAGGAGGCTCTTGGGAGAGCCAGTAGGGTGAGAGGAAACTGAGTCCCCCACTTTTAAGGAGAAAGTACAACAAATAGTCCCCTAGAGCTACAGCATAGAAGCAATAGTTTGAAAAACACCTAGGATATACTGGAGGGAGATTTGTTTACTAGTCTCAGAGTGTGTGCTGGAAGGAGAAGCATCCTTGTGAGGTTTCTTCAGGAACAAAGAAGCTGTTGGTTACCCTTCCCTGCCCAACCCACAAGCATAAACACATGGCCACCTATGGGAACAAGAACAATGTCCATACTTGCTACCAACTTGCTAACAGTGGACATGCGCCCTCCAGCCAGGCCCTGGCACCAGGTCCACTCTCTCAGCAGATCCACACAAACCTTGCCAACACTGTGTATCTCATCCCTGAAGCACTTCTGTGGATCCATTCCTTCCAACCCAGCTTGCCTCGGTCCCAGTCAGCTGCAGGTCCCCTCCCCCCAGCATGGATGTTCCTGGCACCTCATGCCCTGCCCCATGTTTTTCTGTAGTTTTGTGCTACTGCATTTCTGGCAAATGCCTGGTGTGACTCAATTAAAGCCCAAGGCATCCCTAGACGGGTTCACTAACAACACAGGATCCTCCCCACAAAAGGCAAAGGTAGCCATTGCAGCTGACGGAACTGAAGGCAAAAGGGGCTCAGCTTCAACAGCAAGACACATAAAGCACACAAAGGAGACACCCATAAAGCACCAGGTTCTGGTGAACAGGGAATATTGTGTCTAGGGCAGTATAGGACCTCTTCTGCATAAGGCCATTATTTCAAGAGCAGAAGATGTGGCTGACTTCCTAACATAGAGAAAAAGTCACAGAGAGTTAGACAATACGAGGAGACTGAGGGATGTATCCCAGATGATATAGAACAGGACCAAATCACAGCAAGAGACCTAAACAAAATGGAGATAAGTAATATGACTGATAGAGAATTTAAATAATGGTTAAAAAGATACTGGACTTGAGAAAAGAGTGGAAGACCTCAGCAAGACCCTTAACAAAAAGATAGAAAACATAAAAAAAGAACCAAATCAGAGATGAACTCAATAACTGAAATAAAGAATACACTATATGGGGGCGCTTGGGCGACTAAGTTGAGTGTTCAACTCATTATTTCAGCTCAGGTCATGATCTCATGGGTCGTGGGATTGAGCCCCCTGTTGGGCTCCATGCTTAGTGGGGGAGTTTGTTTGGGTTTCTCTCCTCTGCCCCTTCTGCCCTCTCTCTCCTCTGGAATAAATAAATCTTAAAAAAAAAAAAAAGAAAAGAAAAGAAACTATATGGAATAAATAGACTAGAGGATGTGGAAGAACGCATCAGCAACCTGGAGGACAGAGTAATGGAAAGCAATCAAGCTGAACAGGAGAGAGAAAAATATAATAAAAAATGAAAATAGACTTAGGGAATTCATTAACACCATCAAGTGTAATAATATTTGTATTACAGGGATTGTAGAAGGAGGAGAGAGAGAAAAGAGAGTAGAAAATTTATTTGAAAAAATAATAGCTGAAAACTTACCAAATTGGGGAAAGAAACAGAAATCCAGATCCAGGAAGCACAGAGAACCCACAACAAAATCAACCCAAGGAGGTCCACAAAAGGCACATAGTAATTAAAATGGCAGAAAGTAGTGATAGAGATTTAAAAGCAGCAAGAAAAAAGAAAACAGTTACATACAAGGGAAACCACATAAGGCTACCAGCTGACTTTTCAGTAGAAACTTTGCAGGCCAGAAGAGAGTGGCATGATATATTCAAAGTCCTGAAAGAAAAAACCTGCAGCCATGAATACGCTATCCAGCAAGGCTATCATTCAAAATAGGAGAGATAAAGAGTTTTTCCCAAACAAAAGTTAATTCATGACCAGTAAACCAGTCCTAAAAGAAATATTAAAGGGTACTAAGTTGAAAAGAAAGAGCGTTTAAGCAGGAGTAAGGAAAATATGAAGCACAAAAGCAATAAAATTAAGTATATCTATAAAAATCAGCCAAAGGATCCACACAATAAAGACATGTAAAGTATGACACCATATGCCTAAAATGCTGTGGGTGTGGGGGGAAGGAGTAAAGAATGGGCTCAAACGTAAGTGACCATCAACTTAATATAGACTGCTATGTGCATAAGATGTTGTATATAAATGTAATGGTAATCACAAAGCAAAAACTGGTAATAGATATGCAAAGAATAAAGATAAAGGAATCCAAGTATATCACTAAAGAAAGTCAACAAATTGTGAGTGCAAGAGAAGAAAAGAACTGCAAAAACAACCATGAAACAAGTAACAAAATAGCAATAAATACATACCTATCAAAAATTACTTCCAATATAAATGGTCTAAGTGCTCTAATCAAAAGATATAGGGTGATAGAGTAGATAAAAAAAACAAGACCCATCTGTA
Organism: Ailuropoda melanoleuca; assembly: GCF_002007445.2. Taxonomy (NCBI): domain Eukaryota; kingdom Metazoa; phylum Chordata; class Mammalia; order Carnivora; family Ursidae; genus Ailuropoda; species Ailuropoda melanoleuca. Next base: position 2,524,243 of record NC_048233.1, on the reverse strand, counting down.
TGCTACCTGTAAGAGACTCATTTCAGACCTACAGATACATGCAGATGAAAAGTGATGGGTTGCAAAAGCTCTTATCATGCAAATCAAAATGAAAAGAAAGCTGAGGTAGCAATACTTAGACAAAATAGACTTTAAAACTAAGGCTGTAACAAGAGACAAAGAAGAACACTATATATCATTATAAAGGGAACAGTTCAACAAGGCTTAGTAATTGTGGCAATTACCCAACATGGCAGCACCCAGGTACATAAAACAGCTAAAAACAAACATAAAGGAAATAATTGATAGTAATATAATAATAGTAGGGACTTCAACACTCCACTTACATCAATGGACAGATCATCTAAACAGAAAATAACAAGGAAACAGTGGCTGTGAAGGACACATTGGACCAGATGGATCTAATAGATACATTCAGAACATTACATCCTAACACAGTAGAATACACCTTTTTTTCAAGTGCAGATGGTTACATTCTCCATAATAGATCACATATTAGGCTACAAAACAAGTCTCAACAAACTCAAAAAGGTCAAAGTCCTACAATGTCCTTTCCAACCACAACACTATGAAACTAGAAATCAGCCATAAGAAAAAACTCTGGAAAGACTACAAATATATGGAGGTTAAACAACATGCTACTAAAATGAAATCAAAAAGGAAATAGAAAGGTGTATGGAGACAAATGTAAATGAAAAGACAGTGGTCCAAAACCTTTAGGAAGCAGCAAAAGCAAGTCTAAGAAGAAAGATTATAGCAATAGAGGCCTACTTCAAGAAGCAAGGAAAACCTCAAATAACCCTCCTGTAGTAGCTAGGAAAAGAAGAACAAACAAAACCCAAAATCCAATGGAAGGAAGGAAATAATAAATAGTAGAGCAGAAATAAATGAAATATAAACTAAAAAAGACCCCAGCAGAACAAATCAATGAAACCAGGAGCTGGTTCTTTGAAAAGATCAACAAGATTGATAAACCTTTTACCTGACTCCTCACCAGAAAGAGAGGACTCAGATAAACAAAATCAGAAATGAAAGAGGAGCAATAACAACTGAAACCATAGAAATACAAGGTATAGTTATAAGAGAATATTTTGAAAAATTATGTGCCAACAAATTGGACAACCTAGAAGAAATGGATAAATTCCTAGAAACTTATTACTCACCAAAACTGAAATAAGAAGAAATAGAAAATTTGAACATACTGATTACCAGGAATGAAATTAAGTCAGTAATCAAAACCTCCTAACTCAAAAGTTCAGGACTAGAGGTTTTTAGAGATGAATTCTACCAAGCATTTAAAGAGGAGTCAATACTTATTCTTCTGCAAACTATTCCAAAAAACAGAAGACAAAGAAAGAAAAGCTTCCAGATTCATTCAGTGAGGCCAGCACTACCCTGATATCAAAACCAGTTAAAGACTCCACTAAAAAAGAGAACTGCAGGCCAGTATCTCTAATGAATGTAGATGCAAAAATCCTCAACAAAATACTATCAAACCAAATCCAACAATACATTTTAAAAAATCATTCACCACCACCAAGCAGGATTTATTCCTGGGATGCAAGATTGGTTCAATAGTCATAAATTAATGCAATAAGTCACATCAACAAGAAAAAGGATAAAAACCACATGATCATTTCAATAGATGGAGAAGAAGTTTTTGACAAAGTACAACATCCATTCATGATAAAAACTCCCAACAAAGTAGCTTTAGAAGGAACATACTTCAACATAGTAAAGGCCATATATGAAAAACCCACAGCATACATCATCCTCAGGAAAAGGTGAGAGCTTTTCTCCTAAGCTCAGGAACAAGACAAGGATATCCATTCTCACCACTTTCATTCAGCATAGTACTGGAAGTCCTAGTCACAGCAGTCAGACAACAAAAAGAAATAAAAGGCATCCAAATTGTCAAGGAAGAAATAAAACTTCCACTATTTGCAGATGACATGATACTGTGTACAGAAAGCCCTAAAGACTCCACCAAAAACCTACTAGAACCGGTAAATAAATTCAGTAAGGTCACAGTATACAAAACCAATGTATAGAAATGCAATGGATTTCTATACACTGATACTGAAGCAGCAGAAAGAGAAATTAAGAAAACAGTCCCATATATAATTGCACCAAAGTATCAAATACCTAGGAATAAACTTAACCAAAGAGGTAAAAAACATCTACTCTGAAAACTGTGAAACATTGATGAGGGAAATGGAAGACAACACTAACACATGGGAAGATATTCCATGCTCGTGGATTGGGAGAACAAATACTCTGAAAGTGTCCATACAGCCAAAGTAATGTATAGATTTAATGCAATCCCTATGAAACTAGCCATGATATTTTTCAGAGTTAGAACAAATAATTCTAAAATTTGTATGGAACATAAAAGACCCTGAATAGCCAAAGTGATCTGAAAAAGAACAAAACTAGAGATTTCAAGGTATAGTACAAAGCTGTAGTAATCCAAACAGTATGGTACTGGCATAAAAAATAGACACATAGATCAGTGAACAGAATAAAAAACCCAGAAACAAACCCACAATTACACCATCACTTAATCTTCTACAAGGGAGGCAAGAATATGCAGTGGGGAAAAAGACAGTCTGTTTAACAAATGCTGTTGGGAAAACCGGAGAGCTATGTGCAAAAGAGTGAAAGTAGACCACTTTCTTAAACCATACACAAAAATTAATTCAGAATTGACTTAAGACCTGCATGTGAGACCTGAAACCTTAAAAATCCTGAAGAGAGCACAGACAGTAATTTCTCTGACATCAGCTGTAACAATATTTTTCTAGATATGTCTCCTGAGGCAAGGGAAACAAAAGCAAAAATAAACTATTGGGACCACATTAAAATAAAAAGCTTCTGCACAGCATAGGAAGCAATCAACAAAACAAGAAGAGAACTAGTGAATGGGAGAAGATATTTGCAAATGACATATCTGATTTAGGGTTAGTATTCTAAGTATATGAAGAGCTTCTACAACTCAACATGATAAAAACAAATAATCCAATTTAAAGAAGGGCAGGAGACATGAATAGACATTTCTCCAAGGAAGACATACAGATCGTCAAAAGACACATAAAAGATAGCACCACTCATCATCAGGGAAACACAAATCAAAACTACAATGAGATATCACCTCATACCTGTCAGAATAGCTACAGTCAAAAGCAACAACGTGTTCGTGAGGATGTAGAGAGAAAGGAACCCTTGTGTGCTGTTGGTGGGAAAGCAAACTGGTGCAGCCACTGTGGAAAACAGTATGGAGGTTCCTGAAAAAATAGAACTACCAAATGATTCAGTAATTTAGTTATCAACTATTTACCCAAAGAATGTGAAAACACTAGTTTGAAAAGATATATGCAGTCTTATGTTTAATGCAGCATTAAGTAGACAAATTATGGAAGCAGCCCAAGTGTCTATGGATAGATGAATGGATAAAGGTGTGAGACACACACACACACACACACACACACACACACACACACAGGAATATTATTCAGCCATGAAAAGAACGAAATCTTGCCATTTCCCACAATGTAGATGGAGCAAGAGAGTATTATGCTGAGTGAAATAAGTCAGAGAAAGACAATACCATATGATTTCACTCATATGTGGAATTTAAGAAACACACAAACGAACAAAGAAAAAAGAGACAAAACAAGAAACAGACTCTTAACTATAAAGAACAAACTGCTGGTTACCAGAGAGGAGGTGAGTTGGGGGATGGGTAAAATAGGGGAAGGGGATTAAGAGTACAATTATCATGAAGAACACTGAGTAATGTATAGAATTGTTGAATCATGATATTGCACACCTGAAACTAAAATAACACTGTATGTTAATTATACTGGAATTAAAATTTAAGAAAAGAGAAAAAAGAATAATGAAAAGATGTTCAGCTTCAGTAGTCAGCAACATGCATTTTAAAACTGTGATGAGATATTATTTATATCAGATGGTTAATATTTAGAAAGTCAGATAGTACTAAGTGTTAATGATTTCCTAGTGGTGTAACAGGTATTGCTGTGAACTATTGGTGAAAATACAAGTTAATATAATTTCTTGGAAAGTAATTAGTGAATTTGAAGGTATACCTATTGTATGGCCTACTACTTCTGTTTCTAGGCCCATGCCTTGGGGAAACTCTTGCATAGGTATATCAGAGTATAACTAGCAGCATTGTTCATAATAGTAAGAAAAACAAAACAACTGCACTGTTCATCACTTTGAGAATGGATTGAAATAATTGCTTCATATTTATATTGTAGTGAAAATTGAAGGGATTGAAAAAACTGGATTAACACTCATTGTTTAGTATGAGTCTCAAAAGGGTGTATTGAAAAGAAAGAATCAGTTATTAATAAACCGTATATGAATTTCAAAAGCATGCAAACTAAATGAAGTATCCCTGTATGTAGCATACTATAATAAAAGCAAAGGGTTTTTTTTTTTTTAAAGATTTTTAATTTGACAGAGAGAGACACAGTGAGAGAGGGAACACAAGCAGGGGGAGTGGGAGAGGGAGAAGCAGGCTTCCTGCTGTGCGGGGAGCCCGATGCGGGGCTTGATCCCAGGACCCCGGGATCATGACCTGAGCCGAAGGCAGACACTTAATGACTGAGCCACCCATCCGCCCCAAAAGCAAGGGGATTTTAAACACAACATTTAGAATATAAGTCATTCTTATTTTAGTGTGGAGGCAGTGGAATTGGATTGGGAACTTCAGAAGTACGTATAATCTTTTGTTGCTTATGCTGGGTTCCCAGTTTGTTACATCATTATTTTTATATTCGTATATATATTATATATAGTCTTTTGAAAGTTTGAAATATTTCATAGTAGTAAAATTAGAGTTATTTCTATCAAGCCTTTCTTAATCGGCTACTCTACTGTTTCATAGCATTGATGTCGGTAGACTTTCCCTGTTTCTAACATAAAGACCTGAATTGATTTCTTCAGACTATCCCATGCCTTTCTTTTGTTTTATGGTTTTATGCTTCACAAAGTACATGTTTAAACATAGTTTCTGAAACATCATTGTTACCAATTTGCTATCCTTGGTAGGAAAGAATTTTGAATTGTTAGAAAAATCTTGCAGCAAGAATTCTTTGTTGGTTTTCAGCTGTTACTTGGTGTCAGTGGTATAAATTTGTAAATGAAAATATTGTTCTCTATACATATATATGAAAAGCTTGGCTTTTCTCCCCTTTATCAATAGGCAAGTGAAAGACCAGAATAAGAAGGTAGCAAATCTGAAGCACAAGGAACAGGTGGAAAAGAAGAAGAGCGCACAGATGCTTGAGGAGGCTCGACGAAGGGAGGACAATCTCAATGACAGCTCCCAGCAACTACAGGTTAGAACACGAGGACAGTCTGAAAGGATCGGGTGAAGAGATTTGATCCATAATTGCATGTTGTTTTCCTCTTCATCTTTATCCTCCTCTTTTTTCTCTTTCTAACCCTGCTTGCTGCCTTCCTCTGAGACCAACTGTTTAGCAATAAAGGAATGGCTTTAAATAGAAAAGGCAAGTTTTATTCCACAGCTTTGCGAGGATCCACCTCAGCATAGGAGAAAGTTCACCTTGCTTCAAGTTGATCGCATTTAATTGGTAAGTTCCATGTCAGTTTAATGAGTGGGTTCTCTTAAGCTTCAGGGTAGTCAGTGTTACTGTTTGCCGTTTTCTTTCATTAAAGTGCGTTGCTGAACTTGGTTCATGTCTAACGTCCTTCTGTGTTTTTCATTCTCCTTTCCCTTTTACCCCGCCTTTTCCTTTTTGCCCTCTCCGTCTTTCTTTCCCTCCTTTTTAAACATTCAATTTAGAGAACATATTTCACAGTCATAGGATGTATAACCTATACTTTTTCATTTCAGCGGAGTGATAATTGATGTGTAAACCTAATTATTCACAAATTAGGGTGGAATTAGACTCCATAACAGTAGGAGTAGTGATGATATGAGAAGTGCCCATATGTGTTCAGTACTTGGCCCTAGGCCCGGGTCATTCATGGTTTCTAACCTTTACAGTGATCCTGTGGGACAGATGGTTTTATACACATTTTATAGATAAGGAAACAGGCTCAGAGAAATTGAATTATTTGCCTAAATGCACACAGTTTTCAAAGTGGCTCAGCCACGATTTTAACTGAGACTTTCTGGATCTTTAGCTTGTCGGAATGAAGGTTTAAATTTTAGAGAAGAATATCATGAACTTTGCTAGAAACCTCTGAAACTTCTGCTAAGGCTGCTAAGCCATTGCCACTTCATTTTTCTCTCGTTACAACTTCGAATTGGGTAAGAGAGTATGTCACAGTTGTATTATCATGAAATCTTTACTGGAGAGGTTTAGAGGAGTTATTACTATGGAAGCCTTTTTTAGGCTTTACCACAAATCCATTTCAGACATGTTTTTAATTTCTTTTTTCATTCATCTTTTATATAAATTTTATTGATTATAAAATGCATAGTCCTTATAGGAATAGTAGACATTTTCTCAAATGCAGCACCTTTTGATAAAGCAGCATACCAGTTTTCCCTCCTTCTTGCCAACAATAGTCAATACTGTCAATTTTCTCTTCCTCCCTTTTTTTTAAATGCCAGTCTGATGGATGGAAAATATTTAATTTTTGTTTTAATATATATTTCTCTGATTACCAGTGAGGCTAAGTATTATTCATGTCTTAAATTTTTATTTGTTAATGTAAATCAAATGTTATGTCTCCTCCATGTTGGCCTTTTCTCCAAGCATTTTTTGGTTCGTTTATTCCTGTTTTGGGAACATATAAATATTTATCTACAAATATTTTTAAGTTGTTCTGGGCTTTCATTTTTTACCTATATATTTTTAAAAAGATTTTATTTATTTGAGAGAGAGACAGACAGAGTACACACAAGCTGGGGGAAGGGGCAGAGAGAGAGGGAGAAGCAGACTCCCTTTTCAGCAGGGAGCCTGATGCAGGGCTCTACCATGGTATTGTGCACTGAGCCGAAGGCAGATGCTTTACTGACTGAGCCACCCAGGTGCCTCTTACCTTTAATTTTTAATTTAAATTATTTTAGGGTATTTTGTGTCGTGAGGGTCTTATTTTTCTTCATTGCTAACAATTTCACTAGGTCATTGATAGGAAATTATTTCATTGCTCACAAGTTTGAATTGGCATCTTTATATTTTATGAAATTATTTTACAGGCTATTTCTAGGATTTCATTCAACCTCCTTTGTGGAACTAGGATCACATCATTTTTAATTACAGAAAATATTTATTTTACAGAACATTTACAGAATATATTTATTTATGTTACCTCCTTAACTGTTTCATTTGTCTTGTGCCCTCTGTCCCTTTAATGTTTTCTGTTACTAGTCTATCTGTGTAAACTGAAAGGTGCCCTTTTAATCTTTTGTCAGTTTTTATGTTAACGTCAAAAGATCCTTCACGTGTAATCTCCTATTTCCTCTTCATATAATTTAAGAAGTCAGATTATTTATTTATATATTACATAGAAAACTAATTTAGAGTAGATGAATGATTTTTCCAAGGTGTCTCAGTAAGTGATAGGTATAAAAGTTATGACAAATGATAGTTCATGGCCATATGCAAGATACACATGTATGTAATTTATTAAAATATAGTGAAAAGATCATAGGATTACAAATAGAATACTTTGCATCTGATCTCAGTTCTTTACTAACTCTGCCACTTACTTCTTAACCATTTTATTACAAATGACAACCTAGTGATAGTCAATATCCCTAGTACTCAGATTGTGATCTCTAAATAGGATTCCCCTCTAAAAGAAGCTAGAGATTCTTGGAAAAATGGCTAATCATAGAATTCATGGGAGTAGAATAGTAGAAATGCAATTGATTTAGGATTTGTATTAACAATAGCTCTTAATACCTGAATCTTTTTGTGTTTTAAATTTCTGCATATATATTTGAGCCCATCTATTGATGTTTTTATGAAATAGGAAATGCAAATGGAAGGAATTATTTTAGTATTTCCATTATAGGCATAATAATTCTAGGATTATAATATATTCTTTATCATGTTAAAAAATAATGTTTTCAACTTTGATGAAAAATGAATATTTAATCTTTATTAGATGCCACCTGCCTTCCAAAGATTACTCTGTTGATCGTGTTAATAAGCACATGGTATGGTTTGTGACGATTCAAACCTGCTTTAAAACATTCTCACGTTTTGTTATTCAGTGACTGACTGCCAGCTATGGTAGTTTATTGGTGCCTTCACTCTTCCTAGCAGAAGTTACAATTTGCCACAAAGCAGTTGTACTGCTTTTTAAATTTGCCTTTCTTTATTCTGAAAGATAAATATATTTTTAAAAATACGTAATAAAACACATATGTATACACACAATGTAAATAATACGTACATCTCAAATGAGAAGATTACTGGCATCCGAGAAATCACATGTGTATTCCTTCCTGATCATTATTTCCTCCCTTCCTCCAGAGGAAATTATTATTTTGACTTTTATTATTCTTTGCAACCTGTGTATATATTAAAATTATAGCTTAGTTTTGTGTATTTTTATTTTATAAAATGAAGTCATCATATTTATTCTTTTGTGACTTCTTTTGTTCAACATCATGTGTGAGGTTTGTTCATGATCGTTGTGTGTAACATTTGCACATTTGTTGTCCTTGCTGTACTTTTTTTTTTTTAGATCAAAATTCCATGTTTTATCTTGAAAGTGTTTTGAAAAAATAACTTCATTTCTTCCCAATTTTTTATTTGAATATTCATTTGGAACTGAAAGTATTCCTTTTTTGGCAGAACATGAGTTTGGACATAAGTTATTACTTTACTCATTGTTCTTGGCTCAACACATTAAGAATGTTCTAAAAAGATTAAACAAATTCCTTACATATTAAATGAAAATGATACCTGAAAATGGAGGGAACCTAGGAATCCTGCAGACTGTAAACATGGTTATTGTTTATCGTGGCCTTAGTTATGAGTGTCCTTTCTTAAGATATGACATTGCCATACAATTGTATTCTGTTTGTACCTTTGTTTTGGACAGTTATAACTGATATATATTAACTAGTCTCAAATTTTTTGGTTTTAGAAGCCCTTTTATACTCTTAAAAATTAGTAAAGTCTCAAGATTTTTTAATGTGGGTTATAATTATATACACATGCAATTAACTTATTGACCTGGGTATCCATCATCTCGTTGTATCTGAAGATACATCTCCAGCAATATAAACATACTTACATAAAAAGTTATTTGCAATGTTGTTGGTAAGTGTGAACTATTGGACAACCTAATTGCCCATAGATAGGAGAGTGCTTGAATCTTCTATGGTACATCCACACATTGGAGACTTGAGAGCTTTAAAAAAGAGAGGAAGATCTCTAATGGACTGATACCGAGTGATTTCCTGGACATTCCATTAAGTGGGGGGAAGAAAAGCACAAAAACTATCTGTAGTGTGCTAATCTTGGTATAAGAAGATACATATATATCTGATCTTTTTTACAAAAGAAGACGGGAAGGGTAAACTAGAAAGTAAAGAGAACAGTTATCTATGGGAGTGGTGAGGAGAAGAGTGGAAAGAAGGGGGAAATAGGATTGGGGTGGTAGGCTTGAGGAGAACCTTCTCTTAGCATATCACTTTAGAGAATAGCTCTGACTCGCCAAACCATAGTAATATATCACATACTCTAAAACCTAAGTAAGCAAAACCAATTAAAATGTGTTGGGGGAAACCAAAAGAGAATACAAACACTAACAAGTGAACCTGTTTTATAAACAAACAATAAAAACACCCTCAAAAGGGCGAGGAAGAAGGGAACTAAACCTATGTTGCTTTGGAAAACATTTTCTTGACTGAATGCTGTTAAGCTAAAGACAAAAAGAACTGTATATAAATGTTGTAATCTAGTAATAAATGTGTTTCTTACAAAGGTTAGGCTAGCCATTCTGAAAGCACTTGATATGTATACTAGAATCAAATAAATATTGATAATGAGAGCTGAGGTTTTCATTGTTCAAGAAAGAATATATAAAGTAAAGTGGGAAGGCTTAAATGAGCCCTTTGGTGTTGAACTGGAATCAGAGATATTAGTATGAAGTCATGGTATTTAATTTATATGCAGATAGTTGTATTTAATTTATATGCAGATAGAAATACTGGTATGTGTATATGTATGGGGTTATTATACATGCTTGTATTTCGTAACTGTCCATTAAAAGGGCTTAGAAGCAATAAGCGTACCTAACACCTAGATTTTGGTTGCTATACACCTTTATCCACTGAAATGGACCAAGACATCTTGGAGAAGTGGTTGATTCCAGGGCTGGGGTAGGGAAAATAAACAGTGAGCCTGGATAACTTTGTGGTTCCAGAAAATAGTGGAAATTGTGGAAAGAACATAGGAGCCAACTTAGAGGAGTACCCAATATCTCCTGCTAAAACAATTTGAGTAAAAAAATAATTAATGATAATATTTTAGTCTGTGGAATGAAATAAATATTCATGAGTCCATACTGATATAAATAATCAAATGCATAAGTAAGTGCGGGAGTAAGGACAGCTCTTTCCTAAAGAAGATTTCTAATTACTAAGTGTAAAAGGAAATAGATTTTAAATAATCACCATGAAGCAAACACCTCCGTATAATAATTGTTGCAGACAAGATCCATCGATGGTTGTGAAAATTAGTTAGTGAATATTTAAAGAATAAGATTGGCATAGTCTCAATATATTCCTGGAGATGTTTATTAATTATAAAGAGAAGACTGTAACTGTTCAGTGAGCAGTCCTAGCAGACACTACCTTAACAAAATGATCAAGATTAACATTACGTAGTCAAGTAGATTGAGAAGGAGACAATATCATTTCTTTGTTGCTCTTTCTCCAAAATGTAAAATCTTATTCCAGTCATGAGAAAATACCAGACAAATCCAAATTCTGGGACACTTTATAAAATAATTGTGCAGTATACTTTAAAAGTATCAAGATCATGAAAGACAAAGACTGAAGACTGTTATAGGTGGATTGGTGGGAGCTTAGAAGAAATGTTAACTAAATGAAATGTGAGATCCTGGATTAAATCCTGAAACAGATACTGGACATTAGGGAAAAACTGTTGAAATAAGAATAAGGTCTTTGGTAAAAAGTATCGTACCAATGTCAGTTTCATAATTTTGATCATTGTTACTGTGGTTATGTAGGATCTTAACATGAGAGGAGATTTGGTGGAAGGGTATGTGGGAAATGTACCAATTTTGCAACTTCTCTGTGTGTTTATAATTAGTTCAGAATAAAAATTTATTTAAAATTGTCATTGACTCTCTTTTCTCAGCACTTTTAATTACCTATTTCACTTTCCAATACTCTTGAAATAAGTGAGCTATGAATTTCAAAAACCTCTTACCTCCACTCATAATGATACAAGATAGATATTTTAGGCTTTTTTTTCAAATACCATTTCTAAGTTTGCAATGCAGGTATTACTGTATTTAACATATTGTTTGATATCCTTAAGGCTTAATTTAATGTAGAATTTAGTTGAACAAGTTGATTGTTCTGAAAATTCGACCCAAATCGTAAAGCCATGATACAATGATATGGCTCTTTTGTTAGAGTTGATGTACCTTGACTAGTCTGTATCCTTCTAAGATACTAAGCTTAATTTTTACTCATTTTCCTTGATGTCTTTCATTTATTCAATATAAATTTATCAAATGCTTTCTAAGTGTAAAGATCTGTTGCTAGAGTTGGTTACAGTAGTGAAAAGCCATATTTCCTGCCCTTCTGGAGAAGGGGAAGACAATATACCATAATGATAAAACTAAGCAAGTAATAAATAGAAATTATGGCAAATTAATTTGGGGGACTTGAGCTTAAAAATCATACTGAATTCCATAAGAATCAGTGATACCATCTCAAAGTAAAATATTAACAGAAGAACATGGAGTTAGAGTTGAGTCCTTAAGGTCCTCAGTAGGTAGAGATGTGGTTGGGTAGGAGAAGGTGGTATTTGAAAGGAAACAAATGAAAAGATCGGTTGAGGTGGGAGAGATAAAGGAGAGTATGGCATTACAGAAGGAAAGAGAGAAGATTGTCTCCAGAGAGGGAGTAAGTATTTCATGTTAATGGTGCTGAGAGGCTGAGGAGGACAACATAGTAGAGTGGTGTGATCCAGTGTATTCAGAATGGTCAGGAGCAGTGATCTCCCTGGGTTAAGCTAGATAGATGTCTTCCACTATAGCCTGTTGACCTTGGAGATAGTTAGATAGTCCTATATTGATACAGACACTTGCCTTGGAAAATTTTTCTGTCACACGCTCGCCAAAATTCACTGTCCTTCACAAGGTCTTTGTAATGTCTTTCTTAGGTATATACGTGACTAATATTAAGACTTGATTATACAATGGTTATTTAAAGTGTTTCTAGCATGATCCATGCATACATCTAAACTGTTTTACAATTCCAGTTGATATTCACGAAATAGGACATGAATGATAAAAGCAATGCGGCCCATATTGGCAATGAGCCTTTCCTATTATCATGTTTTTTAATTATAGTGCCTCTTCTCTTGATATTCAGCATTTAATTTTGCCACACTTTGTTTTCCTTACTCGAGAACTTAGCTCTGTACTAAATTTAGTTCTGAGTTGTTTCATTAATAGTTTTTGTAAGCCATATTTTCTTTAATTGGCTAAATAAGATTTCAGGGTAATCTGTAGTCCTCAGTAAACATCTCTTGGGGTGCCTGTTATGGAACTGTCACTGTGCTGAGTGCTCTGATGTGCTGGATATGTCAAAAGGAGTGCAGTTCATAAGTAATTGCTGTATAAAAAACAAACTAGGCAAATCCCAACAACAAGGGCCTCCTAAATAAACATTACATGAGAGCATAATCTTAGCTGATTTGACTGATGGTGATGATTCGATTAGAAAAGCTATCTGTTGAAAGCCTGTCCATCTTCTAAGGTTCAGATCAAATGCTCCCTCCCTTCTGTGCAGCCTCACAGTTGGAATTAATCAGGCCCTCTTGTAATTCCATTAGACTTTGTTTCTGCTTTGATTTCAGAGCTTATTTTCCCTTACTTTGTATTATATACTAATAATTTGTGTGTTGTTTCCCCCATATATTTGAGTTTGAGAACCAGGATTTGGTACACTGTACATAGTCGGTTCTCTCTAAAAGGGTTTATTGATTTCAGTGGCATCAATAGATGTCCAGAATCTTCCTTATTCACAAGCATCTTAAGCCTGGCCTTCGGAGTCTCCCATCAACCAAACCTTCAAGTATTTCTAACCTCATTTTTAAGTGAGATACTAACGTAGCTACTGTATTTTAGAGAAGCTGATAGTGTTGGTGTTTCTTAAATATAGTTTATTGATTTTGTAATCTATGCTCTTTTTCTTACACAGAATCCTTTTTCTTTGGATTTCCAGTTTTACCACCTAAAGATTCTGGCTTGAAGTTAAACCTTTGTTGATGATCTCTACACCTTGTTTTGTTATTGTCTTATTCTTTGTTCCTCAGCCTGTATGTTTAATTATACTTTATTGTTTTCTACTTTTTAATATTTTGTAATTGTTCTTGTGTGATTTAATCACTTTCCCTTCTCAGCTAGTTTATATCTGCCTTAGGTTTGGGGCTGTTTTAAACATTTCTTTTCAGAGATATTGAAATACTGTTTTAGGTAGGTAGCCATTCATTAAGTGCAGCTGTAATCATTGTTATAAATAATAAAATAAATTTAAAGGTTTAGTTACAAACTAAAAAAAAAGTCTTTGTGTGATGCTACAACATTTAGCATCCTAATATTCTCTAAAATTTCATAGATTACCCTTTAAGGGCTTCACATATTTTAACAAAGGAAATGTCAGGTTTTCGGTTAGTTGAGGATATTTACCTTAAATATTTTTATTCTTTAAGCAGTAACACTCACTTTGTCTTTTGACACAACTACAAGTTTTAGTCATATTCTAATAAGACGAAGTAGACTGAAAGGGGGAAAAGCCCATATCAATAGTGGTTTAGTGCTTTGTTTTTATTTATAACAAAGAGAAGTATTTGAATTTAACCTTGAGAGAGGGTACTGTCACAGAGATTAATGGGGTTGCTGAAAGAACACTGCAGCTCTTGTGAGTCAGCTCTCTTGAGACCAATGAATATTAAGAATAAAGTTCAAAGAAAGTGAAAACAATAGAAGTAGAGATAGGGAAACTTTACATATATTTAGGCATATTCTCTTTTTAGATGAATTATCAGTGAAATGTTTGTGTTTTTCTTTAAAATTTGATTGGATTTGCTTTATCAGAAACAAAAATTCTTCCATTTTGGTAAGAGTTTTTTTTTTTTCCTTTATGAAACAAAGACTACTTATCTTTGGTTTTCACATTGGCCATGGGGATAATTATTTAAGAAAACCTTTAAAAAAATTAAGAGTGTCTGATATCTTTCTAGAAATAGTATGTGATGTGTCACCCGATTAGATACCTCTGATATATTAACGATGTTCTTGTAAAACTCAATTTTGGTTTCTTAACAGATATTCTCAACCTATTTGAAGATTTAATCCTATATCATTTCTTCCTTTTTAAATAATTTTTTTTCTTGGTAAGACAGGTCTTTTTTCTGTCTAGAATATGGGCATAGGTGGGTTTTTATGGTGTTCTAGGCAAATGTTAAATAGAGTTAGGGATTACACTGGAGAAGTATACATACAAATTAGCATCCATTTTAACAACCTTTTGCATAGTTGCTGGAATTAACTTGAAAATTTGGTATTCCTGCAAGTGAAGCACCTATTCAAATTGTTGGCATGTGTGTGATTTTTTAAAACTTTTAGCCCAAACTGTGCTGCTTTTTACCATTTAGAAAAAAGCGAAACAAGTCATAAAATCATTTTAAGGAACTCTGCAGTGTTGAAATGGGCTCTGTAGATACTCTTCTCTCTGGCCAAAGTTCAGTTCTATTTGATAGCCAGTGAAATGTAATGAAAAATGTTTATTGATAATATTCATGTGTAGGTAGCCTACTAAGCTGCTTCCTACTGTTAGGTTAGCCCTATTCTATGGAAACTTTTAGCCACATCCTTTTAACTTATTAGAAGAATGCTCTGTATAAAATAATGAGTGATTAAAGTTAAATCTGGCACTAAAATTCTTAGAACTACTGTGTCCTCACCTCAGTGAAATGAATGGTTTAACTCTTTCTTTTGTGTTGTTGTGGAAACTCCTCCTTTATATTTGGAAAGTGAAGTCTCTGAGAAGATTCTTTTTATTTTTAAGAGAGCAGAAGCTGGCATTATGTATCCTCTTTGCCAAGACCTCGAAAACAAAAGTCATCCTCTTACAGACCGCATCAGTTGTTTATTATTTTAACTAATTTTGGTAAAGACTTTGGTAAAGACTTTGAAAATTTATGCTTGTTCTTTTTATAAGCATTATTGATCAGAGGAGACATGTAGTAAGATTAGGCAAAGCCTATGTCCTTGCTCGTTTCTTTTTTTTTTTTTTTAAAGATTTTATTTATCCATTTGACAGAGATAGAGACAGCCAGCGAGAGAGGGAACA
This sequence comes from Ailuropoda melanoleuca, assembly GCF_002007445.2. Classification (NCBI taxonomy): domain Eukaryota; kingdom Metazoa; phylum Chordata; class Mammalia; order Carnivora; family Ursidae; genus Ailuropoda; species Ailuropoda melanoleuca. The sequence continues at coordinate 2,508,663 of NC_048233.1, read as the reverse complement.
CAAGCAGGGGGAGTGGGAGAGGAAGAAGCAGGCTCATGGCGTAGGAGCCTGATGTGGGGCTCGATCCCATAACGCCGGGATCACGCCCTGAGCTGAAGGCAGACGCTTAACTACTGTGCCACCCAGGCGCCCCTTTGCTCAAGTTTCTGATACCCAGCTCCCAGAATTTTTAAGATAAGAACCTGGCTCATCTACATGGAGTATTTGTACTATACGCTCTGTAAAAATTCTTTATGTAAAAGCATTTTGTTTGTATATATTTCCATTTCTTTTAATGAAATCCATCTGCTCTTGTTCGACTTTGATTTTTAACAATTAAGGTTGTAACAGAGTTCTCTAAACAGGGAAGATGTTTGAGGGACTTTGGACAGAAGGGGAAAGAAAATATCTTTAAATTTTAACCCAAACCATTTCCTTAAAAAGTAGTTGGTGTATAACCAAATTCTGTGTTTGTGTTAGGCTAGTTTTCTTTTCTTAAAATTGACTTCATCAATGCATCTGGCTTCAATTCCCCCCCCCCCGTAAGCATATGAGTAGTTGGTAATTGAATTCTGACATATTGAATGACTTTAATGAAATCTTCTGCTGTGTGTGTATGCTTGGGGGATGGGGAAAAGGGAGGAAGAATGTGGGGTGGAGGGTAATAAAGAATTACTGTCTCTTTACGTTAAGGATAATGGATAGCAGTTAACATTAATATCTTTCAGAACATGTTAAAGCCTTTTTGGTAAGTGGTGTTTACTCCAAAGGAAGCAGCTCTCAATATTAACCCAAAGAAATGACCTCAGTAATCAAGGCAGAGTCCAAGTTGGGAAAGGGACGGGTGAACAGGGGAGGCTGGGTTACCTTGGATAATCTATGTGAGATCTGCAGTGACTTTCCCTCTGCTGCTGACAAAGGGAAAGCTTAATAAGATCTGTCATTATCAAGTGATTTCTTTTTATGTTACTGTAGTATTGAACCTTTTTTCCTTTTAATTTTCAGGGTGATGTTTGAAGAGAACAAAAATTATTTTTTAATTGTTGGGTTTTTTGTTTGTTTTGCCTTTGTGTTCTAATTGAATGTTTCATTTGAAGGAAAGGCAGTGGAGACTAGAGTCTTATAGCTGCAGTGGTATGTAGTTGTTGACAGAGCTGATGTCAAGAAGCAAAGTTCAGATGAGTGTATTAGGAGAGTTAGTAGTCATATGGGATTTCCTAGAATCCAGTCTTCTTGTTAATGTGCCTGAAATTACAGCTGTCACAGCTTTTGCCCTAATCTCATTCAACTATAGGAGTCTTCTTATTTAAGGATATGAAGAATTTTTTGGTAGCTTCCCACTTCCTCTCTCCCTCTATCATCCCCCCAAAACTAGTCACACAAACCCCCTGCTTTGGACCCTATACTCTGTAAATGAAGTGGTCTTATTTGACCTTATTTGATAAGTGTAGTAGGCATAGTAAGTAGGTTTCAGCACCTAATCTAGTGGTAGGAAAACTGGTCTGTGTTAGTTTTGATGAGTGCAAACATAATTTATAGCAGTTGAAGTAAAATTCTAAAGATACTGCTTTCATTTTAAGTAATACAAACTCCTTAAAATGGTAAAGCATGTTCCTTTCCTGTCTCCTGATAGCTTTTAAGTGAGTTGTCTGTGGCATACAGTACATGTCTAAATTGGTTAAATAGAGTGAAATTCCAAGTTAGAGCAGGTGAATGAAATTGAAGTTTCTTTCTCTATATAATTTCCTTCCTCATGCTGCTAATTTGATATTTTTCTAAATAATGAGGGCTAGGAAACTGGGTAACTTCAAACAGTACAAATAATTCCCCTGTAATTCTAAATTAGACTGTTGGTTTTTGCTAAATTTTGTGATTTTTTTGTGCCTCTTAAGGGTAAAATCAATTATAATGAAAATTCGTAAGGGAACAGGATTTAAGGAGGGTCTTTAGTCAGCAGGGACCAAGAAGACCAGGAATACTTCATTCTCATAATTTCCTAAAAATGGGATTATTCCCCAAAGAAAGGAACTTCACTAAAATTTAAGGACTGAACTTACTAATGTAAGCTATTATATATAGCTCTTTAAACATGCACCCGATATTTTTATTCAGTTGGCCTTTGATTGATTGGCATATCACTGAGTATTCTTAGTACTGAACTACTAACAAATTAAGTTGGATTACTCTTCATTTTTACCATAATCATAAGAAAATATTTCGTTAGAGCTCAATCCAGTTGCAGGTTTTATCCTGAATAATTTTTGACAAAATGCGTATTTTGCTGATCTCATATCCAATGGATATCTTAATTTTGTGAAGTATCTTTAATCTCTGCCTTTTACATTTTAGGCACTCTAGTGTCATTCAGTTCCATTTTAATATAACCTCATAAAAAAAGCTCTGTCTTTCTGGTAAAGACCTGTTACCCTAATAGGTGTTTTTCTCTCAGAAGCAGTTTTGATAATCACTGTTTTCATGCCTCATTGCTTCATTGATAATTTAGTTTTCTTTTGCTGGACGTATATTCGAGCATCCTAATGATAATCATCTTCCAAGATGGCCCCAGATCATCCTTACCTCCCGGCGTTTGAGCCCTTGTGTAGTCCTCTCCCACATTGTATCAGGATTAGTCTGTATGAACAATAGAAAATGTCAGAAGTGGTAGTATGTGACTTCTGAAACTAGATCATAAAAGATATTGATGTGTCTGCCTTATTCTCTTCAATCACTTGCTATGAGGAAAGCCAGGTGCCATATCATACTGACGCTCAAGTAGCCCTGTGGAGAGGAACAGAGGCCCCTTGCCAATAGCTATCACCAGCTTGCCAACCATGTAAGTGGAAGCAGAGGACTGAATCCTGACTGACATCTTAACTGTAACCCCATGAGAGACGCTGGAACCAGAACTGTTTGGCTAAGCTGTTTTTGAGTTCCGGACCCACAGAAACTTCAAGATAAAAAATGTTCACTGTTGTTTTAAGCTGCTATGTTTTGAGGCAACTTGTTATATAACAGTGAACAGCTAATACAGGCACTTTATATCCTAGGTATTAAAGTGATATGCCATATGTTGAATTTTTTTTCCTTGAAATCCAGTTTGGTTTTCTATGTTGGCGGAAAGTTACTGCTATTTGAATTTGTTTTATTAATGTTATCACTGAAGTAATTTTCAGTGCTTTAGATTGTTAGAATTTTAGGCAGTTTACCTTAAGGATTCTCACCTGTGTAACTCATATTTGTATGTCAGTAGGCTGTGAGCTAAGAAAAGAGATGTATTTATTTTCTTTTAAAGATTTTATTCATTTATTTGACAGAGCAAGAGAGCAGGGGGAGTGGGAGAGGGAGAAGCAGGCTCCCCGCTGAGCAGGGAGTCCAATGCGGAGTTCAATCCCAGGACCCCAGGATTGTGACCCAAGCTAAAGGCAGATGCTTAACTGACTGAGCCACCCAGGTGGCCCCAAGAGATGAATTTATAACATGCATTCTGGTTATTGCTATGTTGTCCAGCAGAAATAGGAATGTGGGCATGTGTATTATTTTGAATTTTCTAATACCTTCATTTAAAAAACCAAAAGGAGACAGTGATTTTAATAATGTACTTCATTTAATTTGGTATTTCCAAAATATTATCATTTCAACATATAATCATTGTGAAGATTATTAATTGTTTCACTTTTTTGATACTGTCTTCAAAATTTAGTGTGTATTTATAGCACATCTCAGTCTGGCCTAGCCACATTTTAAGTGCTCAGTAGCCACATGTGTATTGGACAGCACAAATAGTTTATTTAGCTGAAGAAGTTAAGATTTTATTGCAAGCTAAAACAGCAAGTCAATAATTCATATAAACAACAGGAATGATTTTCTCAAACTAAAGTGGGGCATGTCATACCTTAACTTTAATATCTGCCTGTATTTAATTTCCAGTAAGTCACCCTCTACTTTCTGAATACCTCAGACCCTTCAAACCTGTGGAATATCCTAGGAATAGAAGGGATTAGGGATATTAGAGGTTCTGTATACTTTTCTTTTCTCTAAGCTTACAGTCTTAGAATGGCAGGACTGCCTCATGATTTATCTTGAAGAATGGCGAATGTGGACTTTTTAAAAGAGAACATAGAATTTAATGTGTGTAACATATAGTCAGAGCCTTAGGATGTACCTGGTATAATCACTGTCACTGTTGAGCCACCAAGAAGCACCTCCCAGGGGTTTCAGCACATCCCCTAGCTTCCAGCCTGTGTTTACCAAGAGCAGAAGAATACAGACTCTCTTGTGTTTTGCAGTTTCTGAAGTTCTATTCTTTACTGACATTTTATTGGCGCACACATATTCAGAGAAGTGGGTGATAACTGTCATTTTTTTCTACTCTAAGTTTAGACATTGAATAGATTAGAGATTTTTCTTTTCAAACCAAAATACACCATTAAGTGCAGTGTAAATGACAGTTTTGTCACTAGAATTTTGTGTCAAACTCTTATCACCAAAATCTCACTACTATTTTCATAAGTCTTAAAAAAAAAAAAAAGAAACTATTTGCACAGAAAGGGGGATGGGGACAATTTTCAAAGCTCTTGGCTTGGTGCTGTGTCTTACACATATGCTATTTGGATATTTAAGCTTTAGGTATTTTCAGAATAATAGCAGAACTTATTGCAATATTTTGTCTTTTTAAAAAAATGTACTTATTTAGAATATTCCATGGTTACCTAAAGACTGGAAAAGAATTTCTCGTAATTTTGACCTGCTATGCAAATTATTTGCATGAAAAAAATTCAACTTCTGAATAAAAAACCGAGGAAGAGAGTGACTTGAAATTCATATTTTTTTTCACCATTGGCACTGTCTTGAGATATATTTGCCCAGTCTATTCTCTTTCCAGTAAATAGTTAACCCCTATATTTAGAATATCCATACCTGAAATAGTCACCACATATTTATTTCCAGAAATTCATGTATTCTTATTAATTTATTTGTAGTATGTGCTTTTCTTTCAACATTTTTAAATTTGACTTTGAATTTTTTTTCTGAACATTGCTTATCTATATCATTTACAAAATGACATAATACTACATGGCTTATAATAAGCAGTGGTAGTCCTCTACCTCATTCTTGTCTAATCTGGATTTCTGCTCCTCTGAGACAAGCATGCTTTCACCTTTTTTGCTTGTTTTTTCTGCTTTTTACTTCCACCTCTCCAAATGACATTCTTATACTGTTGTTTTCTTATTTTTCTTATTTGGACATTAGTTATCTACTGACTTCTTATTATGAATGATGAGAAATTAGCCTCTCTAAGCAAGTCACCACACACACTTCCCTCTTTCTGTCTTTCTGATATAAGTTTTACATTATTATGTCTCAGGCACATGGTATATTATGATTACATTTCCTTTAGTGTACTTTTAGTTTTTCCTGGTGGTAATAATAGTTTTGGGTTTTTTTTATTTGTTTTATTATTTATTTGTATACATATCACCAATTTATTTCCAAATTCCTTTCTCCTCTCGATGTTGGTACTATTATAGAATATGTCATCCCTTATTTATTAACCTCGTAATCTATTCATCCACTTTTTTTCTTGGAAACATCTTTCCTTGAGTTTCTATCCTCTCCTCTGAATTCTCTTTAATCTCTAGGCCTACAGTTACCCTTGAGATTCCCATCACTACTCATTTGTGGTAGATCCCCTTTTTTCTGGGTCCCATGTCTTCCTCTTTCTAGGTTGACTTCTTAAGTTTGATGGAGCACATCCCTAGTAGCTTTCTGAGAGAGTCTGTGATGTGAGGTAAATTTTAAAGACTTTGCATTCTTCCCTTACATTTGATTGATAATTTGGATATAGAATTCTAGATCAAAAAGCATCTTTCCTTCAGAGTTTTGAAGGCCTTACTTCAGTTGTCTTCTGATTCTCTGTGTTCACATAAAAAGTTCCAGTGCCTTCCATTTTTTTGTTCTTTGTGGGCAATCATTTTTGGCCTTTCTAAAACTTAAAAATCATTTCTCTAGTATTCTAAGCTTAAAAAAAAGGTAGAATATCCATATTATAGTCTAAATATAGAAAATGTATTTAATCTTTACTGAAAGTGTAAGAACAAAGAAGGATAATTATAACTATGATCTAGCAGTGTGCTTAGGATTCCAGTAGTTGTAGAACTAAAAGATTCTATTCATTTTTGGCATTGGCTCAATATTTTATTAAATGAAACAGATTTGAGGTGTGTAATTCAGTACAAAGGAAACTTCCTTGGTTTACCTTAGTGGATATCTACTAAGATTCCGAAAGTAAGACTGGAGCCATATTTTACTCTCTAGATGGATTAAGTAGTTATGGACTTTGTTGGTCTTGGTGTTGAAGGTGATGAGAATATTCACTGTCTTCATTCTTTCGTTACCACCCTGGTTTAATACAGCTTTCTTGGAGCATATGGTTCCATACATTATTTTATATTGATTTTAAATTGTATTATAAGTTATCTAAGTTATAGTATTTCATGAATATTATTTAACAGTTTTCTGCCCTTTTTTTTGTGGTATTTCTTGACTTTTGTTCTTTGTCCTTATAACAGACACGGAATTTGAGCCAGGCTACCATTAAGTCCAGAAAACTTTTCTTAAATAAATGGCCTTGTACACAGAGCTCATCTGGTAAACTCTGATTTTAGCACTGGGTTTAATGAAACTTTCCGTATGAAAACCTGCACTGATTATCTGCATTGTGACAAATTACTAAGTATCCTCTCTCTAAAAAAAGTTTTACTGATAAAGCCACAAAACTATTTTTCAGCCCATGCAGAAAAGCAGATAATCCTGTTTGTTTGAAATGGGTTCTGGGAAGTTATCTGGGATAAGTTTTTCAGCCTCAGTTTAGGTTAGAATAACAAAAGCCTCTCAGGAGATCTCCCAAAGACAGTGTAAGAGTAAAGAATATCACAGACTGAACAAAAACATAATACTGAGTTATTCAGAAGCAATTGAAAATGGGAAACATTCGTGTTTCGTTTTTCGTACCACAATCTATATTTCAGAATCCCATGTTACTACAGATAAAGTTATTAATTGGAGATTTTGAGAGGACTGAACTCACTGACGGTTGCATCTGTCTCTTTCCACATAATCTTTCTGTTGCATTTCATATTCTTTGAATCGAAAGAAACTACCTTGTCCTTTGCTTCTTTTGGCATCATTTCCTGTCTCTCTCTGCTTGGCATTGTTCTAGAAACCTTCAGCAGTAACTTCAGCAGCTTTGGAAGCTGCACTCTGCTGCTCACGGCAGGCCACCGGGAAGCATTAAGATTTCAAGTAAGAACATTTTTGATACAGCTAAACTTCCCTGTATAAAACAGAACCTTACTTATGGGGCTAAATCAGGGTATTTTATAACATTTTCTCCTAGAAGAATGAACACTTAAAAAAAAATGAACATGACATACATTACTAAAATGTGATTATTCTTTTTTTTTAATCTTTTTTAGTTGAGAAAAATGAGAGAGAACAAAAGATTTGTCAACTTTTTATTATGAAAGATGTTAAATAGTAAGATATTCTTTCAGTGCTGGGAAAAAAGTCTGACTTACCTTTGACAGATTTCCAGTTCTAGATTTCTGAAGACAAAGTTGTTAGAAAGGACTTTCTCGGCCTTGCACTTATAAAAGTGAACTGTAGTCTAATTAAAGGAGAGTTGCATAGATAAATGATAAAATCTTTTGGTATCTTTTACTGATACAAGTATTCTGAAAGTTGGCGAATGTTTCAGCAATTCTTGTTCTTTTGTTTTTAATTTAATTGTATTAATAAAAAGCACTTTCTTTTCAATCTTTTGTTTCTAGAAGAATTTAAAGAGGAAATGCTTCATAAGAACCTGATGAATCTAGTTCTTAATACTGATTGAGCTCTGCTTCATTCATCCTTCTTACTTTAAGATCTTTCCTTTCTTACATGCTCTTGAAGTTCTATAGGATTTTGTCTTTCTGATAGAAATCCATATTCACCTTCCCAGGAGTTAATTTTTAAGCTTATTTAGAATATTAAGGTTAGTGGGCTAACTAAATTACTCATCCATAGCCCGATCACTTATATCCAGTTACCATTTTTAGTTTTCTCATATGAGATTAAGAGAAAACTTTGATGTCTTAAAATCATTAGGAAACCATTTTCTTTTTCATTTATTTATTTTCTTTTTTTAATAATAATTTTTTATGTTATGTTAGTCCCCATACAGTACATCCTTAGTTTTTGATGTAGTGTTCCATGATTCATTGTTTGCGTATAACACCCAGTGCTCCATGCTACGTGCCCTCCTTAATTCCCATCACCAGCCTATCCCAATCCCCCACCCCTCCCCTCTGAAGCCCTCAGTTTGTTTCCAGAGTCCATAGTCTCTCATGGTTCATTCCTCCTTCTGTTAACCCCCCTTCATTCTTCCCTTCCTTCTTCTACTGATCTCCCTGCTATTTCTTATGTTCCATAAATGAGTGAAACCATATGATAATTGTCTTTCTCTGCTTGACTTATTTCACTTAGCATAATCTCCTCCAGTCCCGTCCATGTCGCTGCAAATGTTGGGTATTCTTTCTGATGGCTGAGTAATATTCCATTGTATGTATGGACCACATCTTCTTAATCCAGTCATCTGCTGAAGGGCATCTCGGCTCCTTCCACGATTTAGCTATTGTGGACAATGTGGCTATGAACATTGGGGTGCATATGGCCCTTCTCTTCACTACGTCTGTATCTTTGGGGTAAATACCCAGTAGTGCAATTGCTGGATCACAGGGTAGCTCAATTTTTAACTTTTTAAGGGACCTCCACACTGTTTTCCAGAGTGGCTGTACCAACTTGCATTCCCACCAACAGTGTAAGAGGGATCCCCTTTCTCCACATAGGAATCGCAGTTTTTGAGTGTGGTCTCTTGGGTTAGCTGAGAATCTCAGACTTATAACAAGGACTAGTATAATTTTTGGCCTTGTAGTTCCTATTCTCCCAAATTCTTCTCCCTCTGAAGTTTTCCATCTCCGAAAGAACCACCATATTCCTTCGCCATTTGCTGACACTTTTTTTTTTGAGAACTTTTCTTTATTTTTTTGGTCTTTATTTATTTATTTTATAACTTTTATTTTGTATATTAGTCACCATACAGTACATCCCCAGTTTTTGATGCAATGTTCCATGATTCATTATTTGTGTATAACACCCAGTGCACCATGCAATATGTGCCCTTCTTAATACCCACCACCAGCCTATCCCAATCCCCACCCCCCTCCCCTTTGAAGCCCTCAGTTTTTTTCCCAGAGTCCACAGTCTCTCATGGCTCATTCCCCCTTCTGTTTACCCCCCCTTCATTCTTCCCTTCCTTCTCCTACCGATCTTCCATTTCTTAGGTTTCATAAATGAGTGAAACCATATGATAATTGTCTTTGTCTGCTTGACTTATTTCACTTAACATAATCTCCTCCAGTCCCGTCCNGCCCTCCTTAATACCCATCACCGGCCTATCCCAATCCCCCACCCCCCACACCTCCGCTCTGAAGCCCTCAGTTTTTTTCCCAGAGTCCACAGTCTCTCATGGCTCATTCCCCCTTCTGTTTACCCCCCCTTCATTCTTCCCTTCCTTCTCCTACCGATCTTCCATTTCTTAGGTTTCATAAATGAGTGAAACCATATGATAATTGTCTTTGTCTGCTTGACTTATTTCACTTAACATAATCTCCTCCAGTCCCGTCCATGTTGCTGCAAATGTTATATAATTGTTCTTTCTGATGGTTGAGTAATATTCCATTGTATATATGGACCACATCTTCTAATCCAGTCATCTGTTGAAGGGCATCTCGGCTCCTTCCACAATTTAGCTATTGTGGACAATGCTGCTATGAACATTGGGGTGCAAACGGTCCTTCTCTTCAGTACGTCTGTATCTTTGGGGTAAATACCCAGTAGTGCAATTGCTGGATCACAGGGTAGCTCAATTTTTAACTTTTTAAGGGACCTCCACACTGTTTTCCAAAGTGGCTGTACCAACTTGCATTCTCACTAACACTGTAAGAGGGATCACCTTTCTCCACATCCTCTCCAACATTTGTTGTTTCCTCCCTTGTCAATTTTTGCCATTCTAACTGGCGTAAGGTGGTATCTCAAGGTGGTTTTGATTTGAATTTCCCTGATGGCTAATGATTTTGAACATTTTTTCATGTGTCTGTTAGCCATTTGTATGTCTTCATTGGAAAAGTGTCTGTTCATATCTTCTGCCCATTTTTTGATTTTGATTATTTGTTTCCCATGTATTGAGTTTGAGAAGTTCTTTGTAGATCTTGGATACTAGTCTTTTATCTGTAGTGTCACTTGCAAATATCTTCTCCCATTCGTGGGCTGCCTCTTAGTTTTTTTGACTGTTTCCTTGGCTATGCAGAAGCTTTTTATTTGATGAAGTCCCACAAGTTCAGTTTTTCTTCTGTTTCTCTTGCCTTTGGAGATGTGTCCTGAAAAAAGTTGCTGTGGCCGTTGTCATAGAGGTTGGAGCCTATGTTCTCCTCTAGTATTTTGATGGATTCCTGTCTCACATCGAGGTCTTTCATCCATTTGGAGTTTATCTTTGTGTATGGTGTGAGAGAGTGGTCAAGTATCAGTCTTTTGCATGTAGCTGTCCAATTTTCCCAGCACCGTTTATTGAAGAGACTGTGTTTTTTCCACTGGATGTTTTTTCCTGCTTTGTCAAAGATTAGTTGCCCAAAGAGCCGAGGGTCCGTTTCTGGGTTCTCTATTCTGTTCCATTGGTTAATGTGTCTGTTTTTGTGCCTGTACCATGCTGTCATTTATTTTTTTTCTAAATTAGTTTGCCAACAATTGTCTATATGAAGAATATAATCTGAAAAATCATGCTATTTACCTAACTTTTTCATCAAGGCTGAACTTTGCAGGGAGAAAATGTTTTGGTATAGAGTCTTTTTACTTAGGCTTCATCAAAGCTGGCTTAAAGCCCAGTTTAGAAAGTAATTCAAAAACAGCTTTGTGTTTTTAAGTAATTAAGCTCTTGCTGCCTATGCTGCTTAACACAGTTTTATTCTCTCTGTTACAGAGAACAAATCCTTCACTAATTTCTCTTGCTTAACTAACTTGGCCTTTTGCTCTGAATTATACACTTCTTCAACCTCCTACTATAGTTCTTTTCTTCCCTTGTTCTTTCCTCTGTGAAGATATCTTTCTGGCTTGGATTTACTTCTGAAGAGAAGAATACTTAATAAGCAAATAGTCCTTTCTTGATAAATAGTCTCTCCTCGGGTTAACTAATTAGTCTACTTCACCTGGTCTTCCATCATTTTCCAGGACAGTCTCCGTAAGAAGGATGACAGGATTGAAGAGCTGGAGGAAGCACTAAGAGAAAGTGTACAGATAACTGCAGAGCGAGAAATGGTGCTAGCACAAGAGGAGTCAGCCAGGACCAGTGCTGAAAAACAGGTCTGCAATTTTATACAGTTACTGGCAATGCGGCTGGTTAAACAAAAGGTAAAACCCAACCAGTATAATTTAGGGAAACTGTACATATGTTTATAGGGTTTCAGAAGCACTTCATCAGGTGTAAGTATTTAGGCTTAAACAAGAATTGAAATAAGGTTGCATAAGAATGACTCATGTTAAGAGTCTCTGCATTAATAATTTGGGATTTATTTCACATATATGGATGTGGTATATGCTCATGTATCTAGTGAGATGAAATGGAGCTTGTCTGTTTGTTCAAAGACTGGTCACAATCCTGCTTTTAAATTGATTGGGAAAACACAAACATTTCTAAGTTAAAATGTTAAATTTAAATAACAGTTTATTTATTTTATACCCTGCCTTGTTCAAAAGAGCAGCTAAAGTTATAACAAGGTATTAACAAGGTTCATGGCAAGTATGAAGGACATAGTTATCGTGGCACTTGAGAGCACCAGAGCAGCAGGCCTGAACCCTGAAGTGACTTCTTAGAGAGTTCTGCTGCTGCGTGTGGTGTTTGCTTTATATATTCTTCTGTGTCTTTTAGATCCCGGTACACTTGCTTTTGACTTTTTGTTAGGAAGGGTAACTAAAATTGGGAAATGGGAATGGGAAAAATGGTTCTAACAAGCGAATGCTCTAATCTCAATTCCTAGTATGAGTGTGATTTGAGGTTTTGAATCTCCCTTACACAGAGATTCATGACATTTTAATTTTTTCAGTTATTGTTTCCATTTCTTTGTTAGAGGACTATACCCGTTAAAACATAAAAAAATTCAATGAGAGGGTAACCTGCATCTTTTGGGAAACCTCTATGATGAGACCACTGTGGTCTTGTGAGTTAAGGTAGCTGCATAGCAAGGAAGAAGGGTACATTTTCAAAGCAGACAGATGTAGTGTGTGCTGTAAGGGAGTCCCTTCCTAACTGTGTAAGTATGAGGATATGGTTTCTTTAGTGTGAAGTATAGAAAGAAAGACAAACTGATAGTTTTTAGCCAAACTGAAGAAAAGTGGAACTTTTCACAGTCTGTCAGTGCCCTGTTCCCACATAAATGCCTTGTCCACTTCTAATTGAATATTTCCTGATACACAGTTAAATAGAGCTTGGGTAGTAGCTTCAGAGAAGAGATGGTGACCGTCATTGATCCAGAGTGAAGAAGGATTTTCTTTTATCTTGATTTTACCTTTTTAATATTCTTACCTTTATGTTCAAAATGTCCCCATTTTTTCTTTAAAGATTTTTTTCTGCTTGGGGATCATTATTTAGTGACAAGTCTTACATATTGGGATCATGTAGAAATGTTGGCAATTAATACACCATGTCATTATGGCATATAAATTGCTAGTATGTGTTTTTTAAAATGTCTTACTGTGTGAACTAATTATAATTTGCTTTTTCAGGGGTAGATTTTTATATATTTATGTGTTTATGTATTATTTATTTATAATAGACTTATTTTAGATCAGGTTTTTGGGGTTTTTTTGTTTTGTTTTTTAGTTTACAGAAAAGTTGAGCAGAAAGTACATGAAATTCCCATATTTTCCTTCCTCCACCTCATGTATGATATGAGTATGATAGATTTATTAGAGTTGATGAGCCAATATTGGTACATTATTAACTGGTTCATAGCTTACATTTTGGTTCACTCTTCATCTCATACAGTTCTGTGGGTTTTGCCAAATGTATAATGTCATGTATTCACCATTACAGTATCATACAGAATAGTGTCACTGCCCCAAAGATCCTCTGTGCTCCACCTGTTCATCCTTCCTTCAGCTCCCCAATCCTTGATCTTTTTCTTGTCTCCATAGTTTTTCCTTTTCTAGAATGTCATGTAGGTGGAATCACACAGTATGTAGCCTTTTCTGACAGGTTTCTTCTATTTAGCCTTGCATTTGTGGTCCTTCCATGTCTTTTTGTGGCCTGATAGTTCATTTTGTTTTACTTCTGAATAATATTCCATTGTATAGACGTGGCACAATTTGTTTATTCCTTCACCTATTGAAGAACATCTTGATTAATTCCAATGTTTGGCAATTATGGATAAAGCTTCTATGAACACTTATGTGGAGGTTTTTGTGTGGACATAAATTATCAGCTCATTTAGGTAAATACCTGGGAATTGCTGGATTTTATGGTAAGACTATATTTAGCTTTGTAAGAAACTGAAACTGTCTTCCAAAGTGGCTATATATAATTTGCTTTTAATTGCATGCTTTTTTTTCTTTCTCTCTTTCCTGTTTATCTTTTTTTCCACCATTCTGCTACTCACTGCCTATCTGAAGCTGTTGAGTGAAATATTGCATGAGACCAGTCATTTGGGCTCTAAGTGGTTTAAGGTATGAAGAAGCCGCTTTTATGTTTGTATTTCTGAGGCCATGTAACCTTCATCCACTGTCCCCTCCTGCTGTCATCCTCTGTTCTTTTCTTATTTTTATCTTTTTCTGTCTTCTGACTCTACTGTTAATTTTACTTATATGTATTAATTGTATATACCAAGCTAATCTGCAAATATTCATTTGAAATATCTTAAATGGGTAAAGCTTTTTTTGGCTAGGGACATTATTCTTATTATCTTACTCAGGTCCAGAAATTATCTGTCTCTTACCTAAATTTAGCCTCTGAGAAGAAATAACTCCCTCTGTTAGAAGGAGGATATCTGTATCTCTTGATTTCTTAAAGAGCAAAGCAAAATTGTTTGGGAATAATCTCTCTTAACTAAAGTAAAATACAGAGCCTTCTAAAGTTTGAGAGGGGAACACTTGCAAAGGAAAAAATTTCTTTTTATACGATCCCCTTATAGTTTCTTTATCCCCAATACATGCTGCTCCATATCGAGCCCATACCCAAAATATGAAGAAGTTGTATAATGATCCCACAAAGGAAGATGTCCTAAACTGTGTTGGCAAATGGAGAGATGAAAGTGAATTAATCCCATGGGGAGAAACCCAAGGGCTCCTTTTACTTTTGATTTGTGCTTTTCTACATGGATTTTCTTCTTCTGAAACTTGTCTCTGCTCAAGTTTTAGCAGGTTTTGTGTTTTGTTGAATGTGAGAGTCCATTTTCTTAAAATGAGACTAGAGTAAAACCTGTTTTCTTAAGTCTCAGAATTATGAGGAGATAGGGAGAAATGTCTAGTTCAGCAGTGCTCCTATACACTTAAATTTCTGAAATGCCTTTTTTTTAAAACTTGAGATCAATGTTTTAAATATCTTCACTAAGAGTAAGTTTATTTTTTGAGGAAGCCTTGTGCAGCTACATTGCTAACTAAAGTTTTAAAAAATGCCTTTAAAGTAATAAGACATTTTCTTGTGGCTCAATAAACTGGATTTATATCTGTTCCTAAGGAGTATTTCTTAATGTTTTGAGCAGTGATAAAGATATATCCTCTCAATATAACTAAAATTTACACATGCATTCTGACTTTTATTTTTAAAAGCTTATTTTTAGTATTGGTACTCATTTTTTTAATTGCCATTTTGATGTTACTTGGCTTGTATGTTAAGTATAAATTTCGGCCTAAAAGATCATAAGGTTTTACCTATGATTTGCAGAGAGTTATAGATCAATGAGCATTTTTTAGGATTACATCCTAAAAATTTTTTCCCAGATATTTGCATATTAAATATTGTGCATTCCAATAATTAAAGTCACTTGAAGAACAACAAAATACGGCACTCTGATTAAACGGCATTTTATAGCCCAACAGTACACGTTGGACCCACACTTGGTTTTTACTCTGAATCTCACAGAGTACCCTGCTTCTTCCTTCAACATTCAAGTTCTTTTCCTTCCCTGCCAGCCAGACAGGCACATGGGAGAGCTAAGCCAGGCTTGGCCTTCGCTGTCAATAGTTCTTGAATCTTTATTGTGAAAATGGGCACTAGAGTCATTTAAATTTGATCCAGCCTCTTTGTGTCTCACAAAGTTAAATAGCTAAAAAAAAAAAAAAGTAAAATAAGAAGGCGGTGCTAAGGAAACGTACAGGGCATATTGGTGGCACATGCTTCATTATGATTCGCTTGTTTGCTTCTCCTGTTCCAATGTTACTTTTGAAGGCAGTGGATTTTTTCTTGTGTTTCTATCTTCTTTAATTTCAGCTTAATCAAATTCCTTATCCTCAGCCACGTCTGGTTTGTCAGACACATTCGTGGAGGAAATGGAGCGAGGTGCACAAGTGAGTGGGGTCCAGACCACAACTGGCAACTGCCAAGTGTCCCATCTTTTTTCTTTCTTAAAGATTTATTAAATTCTCCATTGGCTGCGAATCTACCCAGTCAGTTATACAGCATTTATCACCATGATACCCAAATACTTTCTCAGACAGAACAAGTCACCACTACTGAAGCATCACCAGTAATTGGGTAGCCTGTAGAAGATGATGTGTGCTAATAAAACTATAATTGTACTCTTCATTCCTTCCCATGGCCTTCCTACTTTTAGCTGTTCCCAGAGTTGACAGTTTATTCTTTGGCCATATAAATATAGTCCTGTACTGGTGTGAACGTTTATAGTAAGTTATATTTCTCATTTGTTGAATTAAATGGCTATAATACTCAGAAACTAAAATAATGACCTTTTTTTTTTTTTAACTAATGCTACCCTTTCTGCAAACATTTATTGAATACCTTGTAGTTTTCCAGATATTACACTAGGCCCTGGAAATAGAAAGGTAATAAAGATAGCCTCTGCCTCAAGAAATTCATCGTTTATTTGGAAAGACTGAAGAATGAACCTATAGTTATGTTTCAGTTTGATAAGTGCCGTGGTCGTGATCCGCATAGAGAGCTTTAAGAGTAGAAGAGGAGGGGCAGGCATGTAATTCAGATTGGAGAGGTGCATAGAAGGCTTCCTGGAGGAGATGACTAATGCATGAGCTGAGTCTAAAAGAGAAAATACTAAGCAAAAAGGAGGTGGAAGGATAGTCACCATATTCCATGTAGAGGGATCAGCATATGTGAAAGCTGGAAGCATCCGGGAAACTTTAAATAGTGGTTAGTAGCTATAGTTCAGGATAAATATGTATGGCACGATCTGTGGAGGGAGGGGGAAGTACATACAATCTGATCAAGCTGAAGCTTGTTTAGTCTCACGTTGTGCTCCAGCATTTAATTTTATGTTCAAGGCAGTGGAAAACTATTGAAACATTTTAAGAAAATAACAATTTTTTTTCATGAGTTTGCTTGCTCGTTCATTCATTCAGCAGAACTTTATTGAGTATCCAGTGGTGCTCTGGTAGTCTGGGGTAATATATTGTGATAAATAAAGCAGCTATGATCTCCCCCCTGAGAGACCTTACAGTCTGCAGAGGGACACAGACACTAATCCAACAAAAAACCCATTTAATTACAAGTTAACACAGAGTGCTATAAAGCATAGAAACAGGTTTTCTGTAATAGACAATAATTTGGTGAAATTTGGAGAGGTTAGAACTTATTTTTGATTGAGTGCTCAGAGAGGGTCCTCTGAGAAAGTAACATTTGATCTGGGTCTTGAAGGGTGAGAAGCCTGCCGTTTTGAAGAGTGGGGAGGAATCAGTGTTTGTGACGGCAGTAAGGTGGAAAGAACTGGACATGTGTGAGGACGACTGGTATGACTTGGGGGGTGGGAGCAGTGCAAGGCATGCAGTCCTTACGTAAGGGGTGGCCAGAAGTTTGTGTTTTTTTAAGAATGGTGGAAGCCATTAAAGAGGTTTAATCGGTGCATGACATCCGCTGATAGTGTTTTTAAAAGACTGTCTGCTACTAGTTGGACAATGGATTCCACAAGGCTAAGAGTGGAAGCAAGAAGATCGGATGAGTTATTAGAGTAGCCTAAGCCAGCGGTCTTCAGATTGAGGTACACATATACCTGGAGATGGCACGAACATTTTCCAAAAGGGTCGTAGAACCCAGGGGCACGGGTTCTAAACATACCTTTTCTTCAAATTGATCTGACTCCGAAGGCCCCTAGGATGAGCAGATTCTCTTTTTTTACTTCCCTTTTCACAGTATGCATCCCTCACTTTGCAATAGGCACACCTCTCCTGAATCTTAGTATTTTATATTCCTCTAGGGAGAAAAAAAAACAAACCCTCTGGGACAGTTAAAACAGGTAATTCCAAATATTGGTGTTAAGAAGATGGATCAGAAAAGTCAGATTGTTTATAATTCTTTGTTTTCAATAGAATTGAAGGATAACCCAGTTAAGTTGACGGCTGGTAGATAATTATAAATAACTTTTAATAATAGGCTACTGTGTGACTTTGGGCCTGTAATTCTGAAGGAGTGCAAAAAATTGAGATATATTGCTATAACAAAGCTCCTTCCATTCCTATCTATTTATTTATATAAAGGTTTTTTTTTTTTTTTTAAGATTTTATTTATTTATTTGACAGAGATAGAGACAGCCAGTGAGAGAGAANAGGGAACACAAGCAGGGGGAGTGGGAAAGGAAGAAGCAGGCTCACAGCAGAGGAGCCTGATGTGGGGCTCGATCCCATAACGCCGGGATCACGCCCTGAGCCGAAGGCAGACGCCCAACCGCTGTGCCACCCAGACGCCCCTATATAAAGGTTTTTTAGTGCTTACACCTATGAAAAGGAAGCATATACCTAGAATTGATACTGAACCCTGAATAAGTAATATTCATCAAGGAATATCTAAACTAATAAAATAAAAATCCCTTAAATTTCATTAAGATAAATATGTTTAATGGTAAGATACATTTTTAATAAAATTTTATTTTCACATTTAATAGTATTCTTTCAAAATATCACATATGTATATTAGTTTAGATTGATGTATGTTATTAGTAATTGTAATGATCAGTCAATTTGAAATAATTTTTTAATGGAGTTATGACCACAGGATATTTTATAAATATGAAATTTAAATTTATGTATGTATCTTTGATGCAGAAAAGTACGAGAGAGAATCTATACAAACAGTCTAGCATAAAATAAATTACATCAGTATAAATTTTAGGAAGAAATGGAACAGAAACACCAGATCAAAGAGAAAAAGGAACATGTAAAATTTTTAATGACTTAAGAACAGTTTGTCTTTTAGTTCTTAAATAGACAAAAGTAGATATCAAGTCACCATAGTATTTATATTTGATATTTTCTTAAAAAAGAGTGATGCATTATTTTTTAAAAACAAATTTAAAATCATTTAATGCAATTATTTTTTAAAAACAAATTTAAAATCACATTTTTTGCAACTCTTTAAACTTATGATATTAAAAAAATAGATATCAAGTTAAAATCATAGTTACTCCTGTGTCCGTTCCCTAAGCTGTCAAAGATACTTACCATAACTGCCACACTGAAGAGCGGTTATATGTACAAAGCACTTATAACAGAGTTGGCATATAGTAAGCACCCAGTAAAGCTTAGCTACTACTGAGCTTCTGTTGTTACTACTGTGGCTCTTGATAGGTCCGAGGGAAGGGGTTGCTCTGATCAGCAAAAGGCCCCAGAGAAACTTAGTATCTACAGACTCCACCTGGTCACTTCAGTACTGGTGATAACCTGCTTTTTGTTAAAAGTTCCCATTTTCATATATTAAGTTTTAATCCTTGTGACTTAAGAAAATCCTCTTCCCTGCCATTTTCCGGCCTACAATGTATAGTATCTGCATCAGCCGGGAATACCACAGCCAATAATAATAGGTCAGTCAGATGGGTATCATTCTTATCATTGGGTTATTCCTTTTCTGAGAGTCTGTCTTAGGTCAATGCAGGATCTTAGTCTGTCCATTACTTTCCAATTTTCTTTTAGATTTCCCTCATAAAAATAGTTTTAGTAGCTTTAGTAAATGGCTACAAATGTGTGCTGTGAAATCCAATCCTAATGCTGTCCTTCAGTTTTACAAAGTTATGTATTCTGTGATTTCCTTTAGAAAGGCAAGTAGGGAGGGAAGGAAAAATAATACTTTCTTTAGCATAATTTAAAACAAAATGAGAGTTTGAGAACATTATGCTTAGACCTTATTCGTAGAAGTAGGAAGATAGAGAAAATTTAAGATGAGGAAAATTTTGTGCTTGATTCTCATAATCTTAAATTGGAAATAACCTGTTTGAATATTCATGACTTTTTCTTCTTAAATACTCAGATGCGCGCGCGCGCACACACACACACACACACACGCACACACACACATTTCCTGTGTACTGAAAATACCTTAAAAACATTATTTCAGTTGCATGCACTCTCCAAGTGCCCAGGTGTGGTATCCATATACCATTCTGTATTAAAAGGATTTGAGTTCCAAATAGAAGTTACTTTTTTTTTTGATATAAAGTGAATTCTAGGAGTACCCATTTTTCTTCACAAGTGCTTATTTGTGACCAAGCCTCTGTAGTCTTTATAGAAGCACTCTTCAGTAGAACTTTGACACAGCGGACATATTTTATATCTCTTCAGTATGGCAGCTCCTAGCCACACACCAGTGTTGAACACTTAAAATGTGGCTAGAACCCTTGAAGAACTGAATTTCTACATTTATTTAGTTTTAATTAAATTTAAATGGCCACATCTGGCTAGTGGCTACTGTACTAGACAGTGTGTTGGATGGATGGATATTTATATATACACATATGTACTTAGCAGCTACCATTTAGTTTTTCCTCCTGAGCCTGACAGAGTTGTAGTACCGATATAAAGACAAGCACTTCCTGATTGTTGATCCTTTGTTTTTGTTTTTGGAGAAACATCTATGGTCTAAAAACCTATTTGCCAAAAGTAATTATTCCTTTAAGAAGAAATGGTGAAAGACTAGGTTAGTAAAGGACTAGGTCACTTTCAAGAGATATCATAATTGTGCGTGTGTGTGTCTGTGTATTACCCCATGTTCATATAATATTAAACACTTCAATTTATAGCATGTGTGATGGAATTAGTATAGGAAAAGGAGTACAAAAGTTATAGAAGCAAGAAGAGGTATCTGTCCGTAGAGAGAATATGCCACCCTAATGTTAAGAGTTTAATGGCTTCATAGATACCATTTATTCCATTACTCTGTTATTCATTCCAATAATGCTTATTGAGAGTTTACTGTGTGCTAGAAACTGGGAATACATTAGTGAAAAAAACAAATACGGTCCCTTTCCTCCTGGTGTTCGTATGTTAGGGAGATTAATCACATGATCACAGACAAGAAACGTATTCTTTAAGATTATGATACAGGCAAATAAATGAAAGTATAGAACTACAAAACAGTATAACATGGGGAACTTATTTAGAATGAATGGTCAGGAAAGGCATCTCTAAGACATTGATACTTAAATTGACATATGAAAAGTAAATAGGAATTGGTGAAATGTCAAGAAATTTACTTCAGTGGAGGGGTGCCTGGTTGGCTTAGTTGTTAAGCATCTGCCTTCAGCTTAGGGTGTGATCCCAGGTCCTGGGATTGAGCCCCGCATGGGGTTCCCTGCTCCACTGGGAGCCTGCTTCTTCCTCTCCCACTCCCCCTGCTTGTGTTCCCTCTCTCGCTGGCTGTCTCTCTCTCTGTCAGATAAATAAATAAAGTGTTTTTTTTTTTTAAAGAAATTTACTTCAGTGCAAACCACCTGTGTGGACACCCTAACAATGGGAAGAGCATGGTATAGTTATGCTATAGAACTAAAAGAAAAATAAAAGGAGATTTATTTGGAGATAGATGCAATAGGATTCACTGATGTTTTGCATGTGGAAGATCAGGGAGAGGGAGGTGGCAAGGCTGATGGCCATGTTTTCTGCCATGAAAGCTAAGTCGGTGGTGGTGGTGTTTGTTGAACTGTGGGGAAAACTGGAGGAGGAGCAGTTTAGGGTAGAGATTCAGCTATGTATGTATTAAATTTGAGATACCTGTGCCCTCTTTCTCATGAAGGAGTTGTCACCTAGGGACTTGGATATATGGCTTTAGCTCAGAGGTGTGCTGTGAGCTAAAATAGAAACTTCAGTTACTCTCAGATGCACGTAAATTGAGAAAGTACCTCTTTCTTCTGACTAGAAAATACGACACGCTGAAAGTACATAACATCTTACTCTTAATATAATTACAAGGCTTCAGATACTGACATTTATTGATTACCTCTTAACTGCTCATCATCATGATAAATAATAGGATTTAATCACTTAAATTCTTAGATATATTAGTGTTTTCTGGAGAGAGGAAGAACATTGGGGCTCACTGGGTCCTTTTTCAGAAAAACGAAGACTGGTTTGCATTTATTGAACTACGCTTTCCCTCTGAATGAAGCAGTGTCTTCATCTTTATTCCATCCTCTTGTCTGGATAAATCCTACTTCTCCTTCTATAAAACCTTCTTTTTACCCCTCAAGTCTGAGTTATATGTCTCTCCCGTGTTTTTCAGCAGCACTCTATACTATTTGTTTGACAACACTGTGTTATTATTACTTATTTACTGTTTGTCTCTTTAAGAGAGTATTTCCATCTTCTCTATTAGAATGAAAGCTCCTTGAGGGCAGGGGTTGTGTCTTGTTTATTGTTGTATCCTCAGTACCTACCATCATGTCTGGTACATGGTGGCATTCAGTATATATTTGTTGAGTGAATGAATTAATAATGAGTGAATGAATAAAATTTTATTCTGACCTCCTGACTGTTTGCACTCCTGGTACCAGAAGCATCACTTTATTTACTAAACAATATAAAGTTTATTGGCAATTTTATGAATTTTACATTAGTTACCAAAAAATATTTTGAATTATTACAAAAATATGTTGAGTTATTACAAAAATGTTTTGAATTGTTTTTATTCTTTCTTGCAATTCCTCTCCATGGGATTTGATGAAGCACTTTGTCATCTGACAGAAAAATTCAAAAAAGATTTCACAATCATAGATTTAAGGAATTAGATATTATTATTTGAAAGCTTATTTTTTGTGGTAAAGTGTTTGATTTTAAAGCGTGGTAGCTACAATGGAAAAATAAAATTTAGGTATCCTCATTATCCCTGACCTGTCCTTACAGTGGGAAGTAAAAAGACTTATTATGTCTCATGCAGTGAATGTGCAGCACTCTGTCCCACCGTGGCCGATCTTTCAGATGGTAGGAGCCTGCAAAAAGTGGTGTTCTGTACCACCTAGTCTTCAACTGTGAAATAGCAGTAAGCCATGTCATAAACACATGTAAAAATTCAAAACATTCTACGGAACAGATGTAAACTATGATCAAATTAGGATGGAAATGTTTGATCCTACTTTATTTCCTTCTGGTGGGACTTATACTTCTGATCATTATTGGTGAACTTGACATTAGATTTTTCAAGATCTGTCTCATCTCTCCTGTCTTAAAGGTAGATTAATAATATTGAGATTGTTTCCTTATATACAATACTCTAATGGGCTACATTTATAGTTTATAGAGGTTTCTTAACATATCATTTTTTTCACTATTTATCCTTTTATGCCTTAAACTGATTTCTATGTTGGTAGTGATGGGGATTTTTGAGGTGAGTAGCTGAGCGATCCAAAAGTATTACAAATACAAACATGTTTCTCAGAACTACATGAATCATTCAGTCTTAGAAGAAAATCCACTTGTAAATTAGCAGCATGAACTGTGCTTTTAAAACAGATTGCCAGTTTCTGCAGAAGTCATCATTTTTGGTCAGTGCCAAAGATTGAAGGTACTTTGTTCAAAGATACTTTAAAAAAGATGTTATTATGAAACATTCTATTGGTAAGCATGGGGAAAGTGCATTTTTAATATTCCAAGAATCTGAGATGGTGACAGTTAAATTCAATCATTTTCTCTTTGCCATTGTGTAATCATTCCAGTATTTAAATCAAGCTCCTTCAAGAGGAACTTAGTAAGTTTCATTGTAGACTCTTGCTCTAATGTCAATGAGTTTGAATCTCCTTTGTTATGGTGACTGGTTATGAAATCAGTCACTTGACAGACCCTGAAGTGAGACCGCTGGAAATACGTCATGTCTGCCTTCATGGTGACAGCTGGCTACAAAACAAACCCCACCAGAGCCATTCTGCAATTGACAAGGGACTTCAAAGGCCAACAGGGCTGCCACTTCAAAGAGAATTCTGCCATCTCTGGCTTGTTGAAAGAAGAAGTTAAATGGCTATACCCTGCCATAGCAGAAATCTCCATGTTTAGACTTCTCCTTCTTTTGATCTTAGAAAGATGTATGAAATGGGCTTTAAGTTAAAGGAATGATATAGTCTGTAGCAATGGCAACCCAATATTATTCTGCATTTCAATCCACTTATTAATGGAAATTACCCAGATATGTTCAAAAAACAGTAGATCTAAAAACTCAAATGTCTCAGAGGATGAATGTTCAAAAGAAGAATTGAAACTTCATATTAATGTTGTAGCCACTTTTCCAAATGTGGAAGAAGTCAAATGGTGAAGAAAGTGGAGCTCTCAGTGTGTTTTTAAAACTCTCCTTCAGTTTCTCCTGGTAATTTTTATTTCCTTTAGTAAAGAATCACTTTCTGAATATTGATAGTGGAATGACAGACAGCTAAAACCTGTAGTCTCAAGTCCAGTTTGCATGGTTTAAACAGACATTTCTCATTCATCCTGTAGTCTCAAGTCCAATTTGCATGGTTTAAGCAGACATTTCTCATTCTCTCCTTCTAGAAAGAGAGACATCTCTCATTCTCTCTACTTGAAATTTTAAACTACCTGGTACGGTTTAAAATGTTATTCATCCAGTAAAGCTCGATACGATTTTGAAATAATTACTTCATCATTGTATTCAACAAAGAAAAGATCTCAGAGTTTTAATAAAACTCTTCCAATAAAAAATCAAAATACTAACAAACATCTTTAAGAATAACAATGAAAAGGCAGCAACACGACTTCTTTCATTTAAAATACTGATAGCCCTGGAAGATACTCATTTGATGGAGTTATGTGTAGTATACTTGAAAAAGAAGACAGGAAACTTTATAAATAATGGGGCAGTAAAAATACGGAGGTTTTATATGTGGTGTGAAGTGAGAGTAGGGCTCGGCCTAGAATTTAAAATTATTACAAGTCAGTGGCATGACCTTGTCTAAATTGCAATGTTTTCTCTCTCGTGCTCTGTATTATAGAAGAATAAAGCTAAGAATCCTTAGATTATTTCCCCTGATCTTCTGTTTTCTTTTTTTCTCTCAAAACTTCTACTTACATATAACAAAAGGGTTGACTTAGCAGAAGCTTTAGGCACTATAATAACTTCCTCTATAATTTTGCCAGATGGGGTCAGTAGACAACAAGTGAAGAAATTCTGAAGGGAAACTGGAGCTCCCAGGAAATAACCACATGCGATGGTACGACCAAACAAAACAAAACAAAACAAAACAAAAAAAATCTTTTTACACATGAGTGGTTTATGATAGTAGTTCTTAAAGTAATGCATTTGGGTTTGCCTTTTTTATTATAGTCTTTTTGCTTTTGAAAAATTTTTGATAAAAGAGTACATGATTATATCTGCTTCTAAACTTTGGCTTGATTTTTCCTTTTCATTCAACAAAAGGACCACATCTGTGTTTTCCAAAGTTATAATCAAATGAAAAATTAACTGCAGTGGAAAAGAAACAATACCTTGGCATACCCCAAAATCGAACCACAGAGATGAGTGCCAGAATCCATAGATACTGGTTTTCAAAGTAGACATGTTTTTGTACTTCTGACTAAACTGTATAACCACTACTGCACTGGGAAGCACTTCTGAAATCTATTGTGGCAGATCTGTAACAGATGATATTTAGTTTGTTTGTAATGAGTTCTTGGGGTGTTTGGCCCTTATTCTGTTATCTCCTACTGAGAAGTTTGATAAACCAAGTTATTGACGATAGAGGCAGTCATCCAAGATATCGCTGAAGGTGAAGTCATGAAAGCCAGATGGCTTCCCACTGATTTTTATATGCAGTTTATGTTCTCCTTGGCTGCACCTTCCTGGATGTTTTCAATAGAATATATTTTCCTAGAGAAATATTCACAGCAGTCTTTATCCTATGACAACAGATAGTTTTTGTGTGTGGCATGGCCCATGCTCTGTTTGGGCACTCATTTGTCCCCTCCTCTTATCTCCACCCACTTTAAAGAATGAATAAAGAGGTAATACGGGCTAGTGTAAAGTGCAATGAACCAGAAGTCAAGTGACGTGGATTCTAGCTCTTCTGTTTAGTAGCCATGATTTAGGGTAAGGCTCATAATCTTTCTAAGCCTCTGTAGTGGAATGAAGTAATTTATTAGCCCCACAAGTGTTTTGGTAGCCTATAAAGACAGTATACAAATGTTGAACATTATTATTATGGCCAGAATAATTGTGTGTGTGTGTGTACATACACATTTATGTGATGCTTATGAGTTCTCTTTTGGGATCCTTGGGTTGCCAGACATTAAATCCCACCCTTTTATTTTTCTTCTTTGATTAATAGTAAATTTTTGATAAATAAAATTTCGATTTTACTATTTTTAATAGTAAAATTTTGATAAATTTTTGATTTCATGTAACTGTCATTTCATTTGCCAGTATTTTTTTTTTTTTTGGTAAACATTTTCCAGGGGTTATATTGAAATAATTATGTTTTCTCCACAAAACGTATCTGCAATTGATGAAATATCACTCTCTTTACTTCTAGGTAGCTGTTTGACTTTTTTCCAGCAATGCAAATGAGAAGGATTAAAATTTTCCATTAAAAATGTCAGTAAACTTTTATTGTTGAAAACTTAAGGAAAGAGTATGAAGCTGTTTTATTCAAATTGGTTATTTAATCGGAGAAAAAGGGCTCAAGCCCTAAATGCTCTGGTCCCTGTTGGTGACTTTATGCTAGTGAGGGATTGCTGTTTTCTGTGGTGAAAAGGAATTAATGTTTTCTCCATGTGAAATGGCCAAATGAAATCAACTATGAAGGAAATTTCTTTTCAGAAGCAAGACAGCTTATACAGCCCTCCTAGCATGTACTTTAGCCTATTGTCTCTACTTCCTAGTAATGCAGAAAAAAATTTTTTTTTCAGAAGAGAATTTACAGAGCTGAAAGTTCAAGGGAAAGTCTTGTCTTTCCACCTCTACTTATATTTTCCTGAATTACTCATTTGTCACCAACTCTAATGAGATATAAGGAGGTCTCAGACCCAGATGCAGAAGAGTGTAAAATGATGGTCGCCACGTCTTTGTTACTGCTGCTGGAGAAAGAAAATGTGACGTTACTTAGATTATTTCTATCCTCTTGTCTTCCAGGAGTAGAGAAGAGCCATGGAGTCTATGTGAACCCAGGCAATTATTAATTTTTGTTTTACTTGATTCTGGTGTGAACTCTTGGTGCTGAAGTAAGCAAATTATAGGAGACATTAATCAAGTAACAGTCATCTGAAAAAAAAAAGTTTTGAGTGCTTTAAGTCAGATTTTTAGTTTTGATGCTTTGTTATGAAAAAATCACCTAAGTGAAATCAGCAGTGAGATAAACATTAGCCCTTCTTAAAGCCGCTTTCCAACCTCAGTGACACAAATGAGAAGATTCATAGCAGCAGGGGACATTTGC
Organism: Ailuropoda melanoleuca; assembly: GCF_002007445.2. Taxonomy (NCBI): domain Eukaryota; kingdom Metazoa; phylum Chordata; class Mammalia; order Carnivora; family Ursidae; genus Ailuropoda; species Ailuropoda melanoleuca. The sequence continues at coordinate 2,481,727 of NC_048233.1, read as the reverse complement.
TTTGCTTTGAAAATGTGCATCCACATTTTATTGATGTGGGATTTTTAAAGCTCCACTTAGGAATGATGAGGGCTTATTATAGGATTTATCTACCCCAGCCGTCTGGGTTGATAAAGCAAAAAGAAAAATTGAGATGGCTTTGGGGGGGGGGGCAGAAAAAAGCATTTCTTTCACATTGTTGTGTTTCCACTCTTTTAAATTTTTTAAAAACAATGAAATCTTGCCATTTGCAACTACATAGGTGGACCTAGAGGGTATTAGGCTATGTGAAATAAGTCAGAGAAAGACAAATATTGTATGATTTCACTTATCTGTGGAATATAAAGAAAAATAACAAATGATCAAATAAAACGGAAACAGACTCACAGATACAGAGGACAAACTATTGGTTATTAGAGTAGGAAGGAATTAGGGAGTGGAGGAAATAGGTAAAGGGGATTAAGAGGTATAAATGTCCAGTTATAACATAAATTAGTCATGGGGATGTAATATACAGCATATGGAATATGGTCAGTAATATTTTAATGACTACATATTTGTGTGGTGACAGATGGTAACTAGACATATTGTGGAGATCATTTCAATAATGTATAAACATATCGAATCACCAGGTTGTACACCTGAAACTGAAAGGATATTGTATGTCAATTATACTTCGATAAAAAATTTATGTTCAGCCAAAGATTTCTTACCACAGCACAATTTTACTAGAAGCTTAAGGCAGTTGCTGATGAAGAAACACAGCCAGTCAATGTGCCTTTATCTCTTCTACAAGTCAGTCTTAACTGTGGATTCTTACAAACCGTATGCTTTTATAGAAATACCTAGCATCATTAAGTGTCCTATGGGAATGTGAGCTATATTTTGAGAGATAGTAAAAACATTTTGTAAATTCCTCACCAGTGGAGCACATTAATAATTTAAAGTATCATTTGCTGATTTTATTCACACTCACAGACCTTTGACAGTGTTAACTGATTAGAGAAATGCAACACTATTTAAAAAGTGAAGAAATCTAACGACTCCCAAAGTTGAATTGGTGAAATGTGTTTTCTTTCGTTTCTTTTTCAGTGCTATATATGTGACTCCTACTCATATTTGGGTTCTTCATAAGGTCAGGAGTAAAAGCAGTAGTACCTCACAATTCCTAAGTTTAATATACTGCTAAATTCAGTGGTATCTGTTACAAATAGTTACTTCAGGAATCACTTACAATATCTTACTTTCAATGAACAGAACAGAAAATTAAATCATTGCTATCATATAAGTCATACACATTATGAAAATAATTCTTAATTCTTACTTTGGTATCATCTGCTTTATTTTGAAGTTATGGTACAGTGGGACCAGCGCCCACCCTTTTTTTAAAGAACTTAGTAGAGTTAATTTTATTGTGCTTTTCATCCTAGATTTTATCAGACATTGTCCAAAAAATAAGCCTCCAGTCATCTGTACTGCACCATTATCCCTGTCTGTTCAGTACTTTCTTGCTTCAACGCATTCTTAACTCTTCTTACCCCTTCTACACTGTCCTACTGTGTCACCAAAATCCACAGATTCATTTGTCTTCGTTCATTCACCAATTCACCAAATACTTATTGAGTTTCTATTCTGTGCCAGGCCCTGACACATATATTCTTAATTTCTTCCCACTGCTCTTCCCCACCCCCCATGTAATTAACATATGGTGTTAATATTAGTTCTAGGTATATAATATAATGATTCAGCCATTCTCTACATTACTCAGTGCTCATCATGGTAAATGTACTCTTAATCCCCCTTTTTCTACCCATATGCCCATCCACCTCTCCTCTGGTAACCATCAGTTTGTTCTCTGTATTTTAGAGTTTGTTTCTTTGTTTCTTTTGTGTGTTTGTTTGTTTTTTTTTGTTTGTTTGTTTCTTGAATTCCACCTATGAGTGAAATCATGCTGTATTTGATTTTCTCTTTTTCTTCTTGAACCAGCTTTCACCTTCTTTGCCTGAAGTATAATTTGGCTTCTCCTTTGACAACTTCCAGCAACTCTTTCTGGTGATAAATACGTGTTTCTTCTGAACCGTAGGGTTAGAGGTAGGACCCTTCTTGTTTTGTGTTACACCTTCAGACCATTATTCCATCACATTCTTATGAGAACCCCACTTCTTCAGTTCTCATGCCATTCTGATATAGCATTGAAGGTTTTCATTGAAGATTTTTATCTCACTGACTTGGGAATCTGCATGGATAATTCATTTGTTACCTTATCCTTTCAGTTTCTTGACCTTTATATCTATTGACTTTCTTCATCCCGTATTTAGCGTTCCAAACCTTGTAATCTAGACTGCCTCCAAATTCACTCATTACAGCATCTTTCTCTCTAAACACAAGTGCCTGTTATTTTAAATGCATTCTTGTTCATTTGTACTTTCTTTTCCATATCATTTGAACTTCTTTTTCTCTTTTGGCTTCATCCTAATTCATTAGCCCTGTCTTTCCTTCCTTCTGTATTCCCTGTCTTTGCTTCTCTCTCTATTCAGCTTAGAAACCTTGTTCCATCATTTTAGGAATTCTGATTTTCACATTCTGAATCCTCTTGCTCCTCTCTTTAGTCTGATCCCTTTCGTACCTTTCTGTTGTATTTGGGATAAAAGCCAAAATCCCTCATATGGCCTACAAGATCCTTCTATGTCTAGCCCCTTTCTCCCTCTCCTACCACATTTGCACCCTTCTCCTTGTTCTCAGGGCTTGTATCTTTTATTCTTCTCTCTCTGCTTTCCCACTTTAGGGCTACTGTACAAGCTGGAATGCCATTCTCCTCCCCATCTGCTCCTTACTCTCTTGGGCAAACTCTCTGGGCCCCCAAAACATAGATCAAAGCCTCATGTTACTTACCGTCATGGGATTATGTACCTTCTACACAACACTGTACACAGTTTATAATTAAATATTTATGAATTTTATTAATGACATTTCTATATGGAATCAAAGCTCAAGAGCTATAGAGAAGTATGTCTGTTTTGTTTTCTGTTATATCTTCATGCCTAACACACAGTACCTGGCACAAGGTGGGAATTAAATATTTAAGGGGTAGGAAAGAAGGGGGAGAAAGGAAGGAGGGGAAGATATAAAACTGGGGATGAGAGCACTCTGCAGAGTGATTTATTAGATATAATTGTGGAAAGCTGTTGTGGAACGCTGATACATTGTAGCAAAACACCATTAACTGAATACAGTAGGGTTCAACTGCCTAGGTTGGAATCCTGGTTCTATCCTCTCTAGCTATTACGACCTTGAAAAAGGCACTTAAACTCTCCAAACCTGTATTGTCTTCTATAAAAGTGAGATAATAATACCGAATATCTAGCTTCATGGATTATTGTGAGCATTTAATGAAACGATATCTGTAAAGTGGTTTGAGCACTTCAGAGTGTTCAGACAAAGTAATTGCTGCTGCTATCATTATTCTTATTGTTACAATAGCTATAGCTAGTCCCTATTCATAAAATAATGTGCTATTGGTGTATATCTTGTCAAAGAATTACCATGCATTGACAAAAAGAGCATAATGGGAAAAGAGAATATTTCTAGTGTAGATACTAGCATACATCTGTTTAGAAATTCTGTAAATTTAAATTTGCAGTAGTAGTGATTGTGTGATGCCTAAAGGAGTTTGTTGGGAGAGGATGGTAGAAGGTATGTATGTATATATGTGTGTAAGTTTTCACTGGTACTTCAGAAATGCTCCTCAGCTCAGGAGCTTTTAAATTAAAAACAAACAAACAACTTTTTTTTTTAATTTAAAAACATTTTTGGTAGTTGTATAACCGAGTGGGTGCTAATCTAGAATATCTTTGAAATCAAGAGAACCAGTGGACTCCTCAAATGAAAATCTGACTTCTTTGCTTAACCTCTAGGTAATCTTCCTTTGTACACTCCCTTTTTCTTCTAATCGTTTCATTCCTTTGGAGACTTATGCTTCTTACCCTCCTAAGAAACTATAACAAGATTTTCCATAAGCATCTTGGAAATGACAAAAAAGCTCTCTGTTGGGGAATAGAAGAAAGTGGGAAACTTGAAGATGCAGTCTTTGCCAGCACCTGAAGCACCTAATTGCTTTGCTTTCTTAAGGAAAATGGGTCTGTGGTAAAGTCATAATTTGTTCCTTCTTATTCTGAGTAAAAGTTTATTAGCTTGTGATTTAAGCAAACCATCTGGTCCTGCTGGCACTGCACGCTATCAAGCCTTGTGCTTTCTCTTAATATGTTACTGGAGGCAGTTAAGTCGCATACTTGAATCCCAGCTCTGGCCTGGGCTTTTTTTGTGTCTTGAAACATATGTTTTTGAAGATCATACTGTGACTTGGAACACATTTTTAAATGGTGGAGGATTTCTTCATTGTTTAGTGTGGCATATATCTCTTCATTTCTTCTTCTCAGCTTTCATTACCTTCATCTCTCAGTGACTGTACCTAAAACTGTGTAACTGCTGTGTGGTAGGCATGTAATGAAACAGATACCCAAATGGAGATAGTTGGATGTGTTCTCTGGGGTTGTGGAAAAGTAACAGAGTGTTTCAGTTTGACCTTGAAACTGTTTCCCTGGCTGGAGCCCAAGCACAAATGAGATAATTATTTGGAAATCCTGGCCTGTGGTACCATTCTAGCCTTAAATACAAAAATGCTTTAAAACTTACTTAGTTGTATCTATAATCTGAGGTAGGAATACCTAGGGGGTCTGGCACTAAAATGGTTGGGAAAATGAAGCAATCTTTAAGAAAATTACATTTTACTAGCAAGCAAAATTCTGTAAGTGGAAGTATGGAATGAAAGTTAAAACACGTCTGTAAACACAGCAGACTAGATGCTGGGAAAATAACTTCCACAGAAACAATTGAAGATGGTTGATAAAATATGTGCCATAAGTTGGAAAGAAAGTAAAATCTCAGGAGATGAATAGACAGGGAATTAAAATACAAGTACTTGATCAGCCATTAAACTTGAATATTAGCTGTTAAACTTGAACATCTTGGAAGAAAAAAGGTCCATGGCAGCCCAAAATGGAGACTCTAATAGACAACCAACTTCCCCACCCTTTTTATTTTTTTAAGCAGGCTCCTTGCCCAACATGGAGAGCCCAACATGGGGCATGAACTCATAACCCTGAGATCAAGCCCTGAGCTGAGATCAAGAGTTGGATACTTAAAATGACTGAACCATCCAGGCACCCCTCCCCACCCTTTTTAAAAGAGATCCATGGGGAAACTGGGTGGCTCAGTCAGTTAAGTGTTTGCCTACAGCTCAGGTCATGATCCCAGGGTCCTAGGATCTAGTTCCACATGGGGCTCCTTGCTCAGCTGGGAGTCTACTTCTCCCTCTCTCCTCCCCTGCTCATGTGTGTGTACTCTGCTCCCTCTCTCTCACACACACACAAATAAAAAAAATAAAAGGGATCCACAGTGCCCAAAATTGGTCCTTTGAAAACATTAAGAAAATTGGCTTTTGGTGATACTAAAAGAGAAAAAAAAAAAGCAGAGTGAACAAATTTTGAAGTGATAAAGGACTTGTAACAAGTCCTGCAAGTATGAAAAAGATACAAGGATGTGTTGCCAGTACATTTGAAATTTAGACTAAATGAACAAATGCAAAATAATAATGGAATTCAGCAAGACTAGCTACATGTGAAAAGAAAACCTGAAACAATGAGTCAGTAATAAAATTTTTCTTACAGATTTCAAGCCTGGAGAGTTATAATGGTGACTTTTTAAATAAACATAAAAAGAACAAATAATTTCAGTCTTACAGAAGCAATTCCAGAAAATAAAAAAGAACAATTAATCACAAACATATTTTATAAGATTAACATAACTTCATATCAAAACTTGACAAAGTTAATACAGAAAAGGAAAAGTTTAGGCCTATCTCAACCATGAACATAAATGCAAAAATTCCTAAATGAAATACTGCCAATTTAAAGTTAGTGTATGTGATGAAAAAATGTTCAAAATCATTAGCCATGAGGGAAATTCAAATCAAAACCACCTTGAGATACCACCTTACACCAGTTAGAATGGCAAAAATTGACAAGGGAGGAAACAACAAATGTTGGAGAGGATGTGGAGAAAGGGGATCCCTCTTACACTTGGTGGGAATGCAAGTTGGTACAGCCACTCTGGAAAACAGTGTGGAGGTCCCTTAAAAAGTTAAAAATTGAACTACCCTGTGATCCAGCAATTGCACTACTGGGTATTTACCCCAAAGATACAGACGTAGTGAAGAGAAGGGCCATATGCACCCCAATGTTCATAGCCGCATTGTCCACAATAGCTAAACTGTGGAAGGAGCAGAGATGCCCTTCAACAGATGACTGGATTAAGAAGTTGTGGTCCACATATACAATGGAATATTACTCAGCTATCAGAAAGAACGATTACCCAACATTTGCAGCGACATGGACAGCACTGGAGGAGATTTGCTAAGTGAAATAAGTCAAGCAGAGAAAGACAATTATCATGTGGTTTCACTCATTTGTGGAACATAAGAAATAGGAAGATTGGTAGGAGAAGGAAGGGAAGAATGAAGGGGGTTAAACAGAAGGAGGAATGAACCATGAGAGACTATGGACTCTGGGAAACAAACTGGAGGTTTCAGAGGGGAGGGGGTGGGGGATTGGGATAGCCCAGTGATGGGTATTAAGGAGGGCACATATTGCATGGTACACTGGGTGTTATATGCAAATAATGAATCATGGAATATTGCATCAAAAACTGGGGATGTACTGTATGGTGACTAATAAAACAAAAATTATTAAAAAAAATAAAGTTAGTGTATGTGAAAGAGAAATATAAGCATGAAGACATTTTAGGCCTATTCCAGGAGTTAAGATTGGTGTCTTTAGAATATTAATCACTATAGTCTGCCACATTAAAAGATGATATGACCATCTCAAGAAATGTAGAAACATTAATTTCTTTAACTCGTAGTAGAAGGAAATTTCTTTTTTTTTTTTTTTAAGCTTTTATTTAGGTGCCTAAGTGGCTCAGCCAGTTAAGCATCTGCTTTTGGCCCAGATCATTGTCTCAGGGTCCTAGGGTTGAGCCCCACTTTGGGCTGAGACATTGGATGTCCCTATGGAGAAAAATGAGACTTGTTCCCTACCTCACACCATACACAAAAAAGCAATTCCAGGTAGTTTAAAGATTAGATGTCAAACACAATACTTAATACTCTTGGATAACTTCTCAGTTAGGTATTGTATAACAATCACAAAATAACACAAATTGTGATGATTAATTTTAATGGTCAACTTGCTTGGGCCACAGGGTGCCTAGATATTTGGTCAAACTTTATTTTAGGTGTTTTCGTGAGGGTGTTTTGGATGAGATTGACATTTAAATCAATACACTTGAGTAAATCAGATTGCCCTCTGTAATGTGAGTGGCCCTCATCCTGTTCTATTCAGGCTTTTCAGTTGATTCCCCTCCCCTGACTAAGAGTAAATCCTGCTTGATTGTGTTTGAACTGGGATGTTGGGTTTTGCCTGCTTTTGGACCCTAATTGAAACACTGAGTCATGAGTCTTGAATCTGCCAGTCTTTGGACCAAAACTTCACAATTGCCTCTCTTGCGTCTCAAGCTTGCCCATTCAGTTTGCAGATCTTGACACTTGTCAGATTCAATAACCACATGAGCCAGTTACCTATAATATATATGTTATATGTATGAGATATATATCAATATATATGTTTTCAAATTTATATTGTATATAATTTTATAAAATATATATTTTAATATATAATATATGTAATGTATTTTATATATTAATGTAAGTGCTATAGGATATGTTATATTAATATAACTATATTAATGTAACAATTTTATTTATTTGTTTATTTATTTATTTATTGGTTAGGTTTCCCCAGAGAAGCACAACTAATCAGATATATGTTGAATACAGTGTGTGCATGTATGTGTGTGTTTGCATATGCATGCATATACAGGCATACCTTGGAGACATTGCCAGTTTGGTTCCAGACCACTATAATAAAGCAAATATGGCAATAAAGTGAATCAAATGAATTTTTTGGTTCGGTTTCCTAGTGCATATATGTATAAAAGTTATGTTAAGGTATATTGTAGTTTATTAGGTGTGCAATAGCATTATGATTCTAAAAAAAACAATATACATGCCTTAATTAAAAAATACTTTATTGCTGAAAAATGCTAACTAGCATCCGTGCTTTCAGCAAGTTATAATATTTTTGCTGGTAGAGGTTCTTAGTTAAATGTCGATGGCTGTGACTGATCTGGGTGGTGGTTGCTGAAGGTGGGGTGGCTGTAGCAATTTCTCTATTCTCATTTTTTGGGTGGTGTTTAACAAGTATTTAGGACCTTTATTAAGAGGTGCTTGCTGTTTGTTGACTTTTTTGAAAAAAATCAAGTTGTAAACTTTTATTACAAATAAAAATGAGGCTTTTAAAAATCTCATCTTGACCAGATATGAAATAACTTAAAAACCCTTAAATGTGTATTAAGAAAAACCAGGCTTTTTTTTTTTTAACATATTTGTCATTACTAAAAAGAGATGTCTTTAGGCAAAAATAATAATAACCCCGTGCTGCGTAGATAATGCAGATAGTTCTAGTTATTTCGTTAATGGGCAAAAGACAAGCACTTAAGATCTTCAACTCCGATCTTTTATTAATTTCTTATTCCTGGAATATCATTTTCGTTTCTTCTTATTGGATAACTAAACCAGATGATGGTAGAGAATTGGTAAAACAGTATTTGCTCAGCCCTGCCCTAGTCGGAAGTTGGGGGGTTGGGGCAAATGAATTCTTTGCTGGTGGATCAGCTGCTTTTGTCTCTTTGCCACTTTGTTGTTTGGGGTTTTCCCAGCATATGTGTCAGTAATTGAAGTTGTGGAAGTACCGATGTTGAGGTGGCTGCTTACCTTGGGTCTCATCTCAATTTTCCTTAACTTCTTTATTGCTGTGTTCTCTATGCTGTCTCTGGCAAGGAGGCCCTGCAGAATTGTTTTCTGTGACCCTGATACGTATTCTGTCTCACTGGTCTACCTTGTCCTTCTGAATTCTGGCTGTCAGCACCTTCTAGCACTACTCCCTGTACAAGCAGGTTAGAAGGCTGTGGTTGATGCCCCCAGGGTCTCCACATGTAATAAGATGGGAATTGTTCCCTGCAGTAAGTCCAGGCTGGCCTTGGAAGCACTGTCTAATCCCTCATTCTTTTGCCCACTCTAACTATTTTGGCAATTCTGCTAGTAATTGCATGGAGGACCCATGTGCCATGGATAGTGCCTATAATGGTTATGGTTTGCTGCATATTTACTGCCTTGTACTGGAGCTTCACCAGCTCCTAAACCATTTGCTACCTCCTCACCCTTTCCCCCCTTCAACAACATCATATTCCATAGTCCCTCCATCTCCCACACTGTGAAGGAACTTCTTGGAGTTATTCTTCTTTATGACAGTCAGATGTACAAGTACATCTTCCTTGGTGTATTTCTGCTGATGAAACCATATCCATATCTTCCATTGAACTGTTCTTCTGTTCCCCAAATCTTCTTAACACTTGCTAGCAGGCACCCTGGTGTGAGGCTGCCACCACCAACTGTGGGGTTAGGCTTGGTGTCAGCAGTGCTGTGACAGGGGCCGGGGTTGAGTGACTGGAAGGTCTCCACTTCACTGCTCATGATTGTAGTGATGGTGATGGGGCCGGTTTAGGCAGCTGCAGCTCCTCCAGGTGTGATGGTAACTAGACTAGTTGGTGGGTCTACTCATGGCTTTTTGAGGTCTGCTCTCCATGCCCACTACCTATTAGAATTTCTTCAGATATGAAAACAATAAAGGCGCCTAGGTGGATCAGGCAGTTAAGCATCTGCCTTTGGCTCAGGTCATGATCCCAGGGTCCTGGGGTCAAGCCCTACGTCGAGCTCCCTGCTTAGTGGGGAATCTACTTCACTCTCCCTCTGCGCCCAACCCTCACTCATGCTTTCTCTGTCTCTCTTTCTCAAATGAATAAATAAAATCTTAGAACAATGAAAGTTGCCACATCAACTCTTTCTTTCACAATTTCTCTGTAGCATATGATGCTGTTTGATAGCATTTTATCCACAGTAGAACTTCTTTCTTGAGTTGGAGTCAATCTTTCCAAATCTGCTACTGCTTTATCCAGTAAGTTTATATAATGTTCTGAATCCTTTGTTGTCATTTCAGCTGTCTTCATGGCATATTCAGAAGAAGTAGATTACATCTCAAGAAACCACTTTCTTTGCTCATTTGAAAGAAGCAACTCCTCATCTGTTCAAATTTTGTCATGGGATTTCAACAATTAAGTCACATCCTCAGGCTCCACTTCTAATTCTAGTTGTCTTGGTATTTCCACTACATCTACAGTTCCTTCCTTCACTGAAGTCTTGAACCCCTCAAAGTCATCCAGGAGGATTGGAATCCATTTCTTCCAAACTCGTGTTCAGATCAATATTTTTGCCTCTTCCCATGAATCACAAATGTTCTTACTGGCATCTGGAATGGTGAATTTTTTCCAGAAGGTATTCAGTTTACTTGGCCCAGACCCATCAGAGGAATCCCTGTCTGTGGCATCTGTAGCCTTTTTGAAATGTATTTCTTAAATAATAAGACTTAAAATCTGAAATGACTTCTTCTTGCTTCGTGGGCTACAGAATGAATGTTGGGTTAGGCATGAAAACAATGATAATCTCATTGTACATCTCCATCAGAGCTCTTCCAGTGAACAGGTGAATTGTCAGTGAGCAATTATATTTTGAAAGGATTCTTTTTTTTTTCTGAGCAGTAGGTCTCAACAGTGGACCTAAAATATTTAGTAGACCATATTGTAAAATGATCTGCTGTTATCTAGGCCTTGTTGTTCCATTTATAGAGTACAGGCAAAGTAGACTTAGCATGATTCTTATGGGCCTTAGAATTTTCAGGATAGTAAATGAGCATTGGCTTCAACTTACAGCCGTTAGCTGTGTTAGCCCCTAATAAGAGAATCCGCCTGTATTTTGAAGACAAGCATTGAGTTCTCCTCTCTAGCTATGAAAGTCCAAGATGGTGTCATCTTCCAATAGAAAGGTATTTCATCTACATTGGAAATCTGTTCTTTACTATAGTCACCTTCATTAATGATCTTAGATCTCCCGGATAACTTGCTACAGTTTGTACATCAGCACTTACTGTCTCATCTTGTACTTTTATGTTATGGAGATGACGTCTTCCCTTAAACCTCACGAAGCAACCTCTGCTAGCTTCAGACTTTTCTTCTGCAGCTCCCTCACCTCTCTCAGCCTTCACAGAATTGAAGAGAGTTTGGCCTTGCTCTGGATTAGGCTTTGCCTTAAGGAATGTTGTGGCTGGTTTGGTCATTCCATAGATTGGAGGGTTAGTAAAACTTTCTCTATACGAGTAATAAGGTTGTTTCGCTTTCTTATCATTTGTGTGCTCACTGGAATAGAACTTTTAATTTCCTTCAAGAACTTTTCCTTTGCATTCACAATTTGACTGTTTGGTACAAGAGGCCTGGCTTTCAGCCTCTCTCAACGTTGGACCTGTCTTCCTCACTAAGCTTGATCATTTCTACCTTTGATTTAAAGTGAGAGATATGCGACTCTCACTTGAACATTTAGATAACATTGTAGCATTATTAATTGACCTAATTTCAGTATTGTTGTATCTCAGGGAATAGAGCGGCCCAAGAAGAGAGAGACAGGGGAACAGCCAGTTGGTGGAGCAGGCAGAGCACACACTACAGTTGGCAGATAAGTTTGCTATCTTATAAGGGTGCAGTTTGTGGTTCCCCCAAAAGAATTAGAGTAGTAACATCAAAGATCACTGGTCACATATCACTATAACAAATATAAGAATAATGAAAAAGTTTGAAATATTGGGAGATTAACAGTGTGACAGACATGAAGTGAGAAAATGCTGTTGGAAGTATGGCAACAGATAGACTTGCTTGACACAGGTTGCCACAAAACTTCAATTTGTAAAAAATACAGGGTCTGTGAAGTTCAATAAAACAAGGTATGCCTGCACACACACACATATATATATTGTATTCAATATATATCCTGTTGCTTTTCTTTCTCTGGAGAATGCTGACTAACACACCTATAATAATCATTTATTTCTTCATCACATAGATTGGAGGGTTAGTGTGGTTGGCTTTGCTTTAGTTGTTGACTGGGGTGGCTATGCCCTCATGACTTTCTAGAACCCAACTGGGAGGGAGTAGCTACTCAGAATGTTGTTTTTTTGGCAATGGTGGAAATGTAACCTAACCACGTGTATAATGTGTCTCAGCTTGTGTCTGAATTGCTAACATCCCAATGTCCAAAGCAAGTCACATAACCAAGCTTTCAAAATCAAGGTATGGGCCTTGATTTTGGGCCGCTCTATTCCCTGAGATACAACAATACTAAATGTTCTGTTCTTATGCCAACACTACGCTGAAGTTTTGTAGTAAGTTTTGAAGTCAAGAAGTGTGAAATTTTCAACTTTATTATTTTCTTTCAAGGTAACTTTTCTTATTCTGGCTCCCTCTCATTTTCTCTTATTCAGGCTCCCTCTCGTTTTCATATCAATTTTAGGATCAGCTTGTCAATTTCTGCAAAAAAAAGACAGCTAGGGTGTTTATAGGGATTATATCAAACCTGTGGATCACTTGGGGGAGTATTGTCGTTTTAACAATATTGAAGACTTTCGATCTGTGAACATGATGTTTTGCCATTATTTAAATCTTTATTTTCTTTCAATCTTATAATTTTCAGTATATATGTTATACATTTTTAAATTAAATTTATACCTAGCTATTTCCTTCTTTTTGATGCTATTTTAAATGGAATTGTTTTCTTAATTTCATTTTGGAATGTTCATTCCTCGTGTATGCTCAGAGGGTTCCATTTATACAATGTTCATAAACTGATAGAATGAACCAGTGATTTATTTGGAATATATATATCAAAGGCAAAAACAAAAGAAATGGAAGGGATTAAGTAACAAATTTAGAATGGTAATGACCTATTGTGGGGCACTTTGGACATACAGTTGGATAATTGCACTTACAAAGCTTCTGGATAGTGAGTGTATAGATGTGTGTTCTTGGTTCTGGAATATATATGCATTCCCTTTTTATATACATATATTTCACATTGCTTATTTATCAAATTTAAAGGTTTTTATGTGCAATACAAAGCATTGTGAAATTATCTTTCCTATAATTTGTAAGTGGTCTTTAAATAATTTGTGATCTTGGGGCGCCTGGGTGGCTCGGTTGAGCATCCAGCTCCTGGTTTCAGCTCAGGTCATGATCTCAGAGCCATGAGATCAAGCCCTGCGTCAGTCTCCATGCTTTGTGGGGCGTCTGCTGGAGATTCTCTCTCTCCCTCTGCCCCTCCCCTCCTTGTGCCCGCTCTCTCTCTCTTCTCTTCCCTCTAAAAATAAATAAATAAATCTTTAAAAAAATAAATAATTTCCAATCTTTTGCCAGGTAGGCCCAAAGTGCCTTCTTACCATGGGTATTAAAGTCCTTCTACTATTTAAAGTGCGAGTTAGTTGAATACCTATATTGATAAAAATGAATTTGACCATTATGCTGTATTTATTCAGTTGCATCTATATTGTAGATGTAAATGTGAAACGTGTAATTTAGTAAAAGATTTAGAAGAAAAGGATATTTCCATGACCTTGTGGTAGACAAAATTTTCTTATCCAGTGTACAAAAAGCTCTGAACATAAAAGAAGTAGAAATGAAAAAACTAGTTAGCTAAACCCCATTAAAATTAAAAACTCCTAGTTTTTCTGTAACTTAAAAAATTAAAATGTGGATGGACTTTGAAGGTATTATGCCAAGTGAAATAAGTTAGAGAAAGACAAATACTGTATGATCTTACTTATATGTGGAATCAAAAACAAAACAACAAAAACAAACTCATAGAAAAAAGAGATCAGTCTTGTTATCAGAGGTAGGGGGTGGGTCAAATAGGACTTGGAGGGAGGTGGTCAAAAAGTACAGGCTTCCAGTTATAAGTAGTAGGGATATAATATGCACAGCATGATGACTGTAACTCACGGTGCTCTACGATATATAGGAATGTTGGGGCACCTGGGTGGCTCAGTCATTGAGCGTCTGCCTTTGGCTCAGGGTGTGATCCCAGCATTCTGGGATCGAGCCCCGCATCGGACTCCTCCACTGGGAGACTGCTTCTTCCTCCCCCACTTCCCGTGCTTGTGTTCCCTCTCTTGCTGGCTGTCGAACAAAGAAATGAAATCTTTAAGAAAAAAAAAAAAAAGAATGTTATTAAGAGAGCAAATCCTAAGATTTGCCATGACAAGGAGGAAATCTGTTTTTTCTTCGTTCTTTTTATTGTATTTATATGAGAAGATGCATGTTAGCTGACCCTTTCGTGGTAATCATTTCACAAATATGTAAATCCAGCTACTATGCTGTACACCTTAAAATTACACAGTGATGTATGTCAGTTATTTCTCAGTAAAACTGGAAAAAAGTTTTTTCTTTAATTGTTTTTATCAAAAGTGCCTTCAGTAAATTTTACTATTTTCACACAGTGGAATTCCATACAGTGAAGAGAATTACAGAGCTATAATTATACCCAGTAACATGGACGGGTCTCACAGACGTAATACTGAGTGAAGAAAGTCTGTACTTAAAATTATATACTATGTAATTCCATTTGTACAAAGTTAGAACAAATAGGCAAAACTAATGTAGAATGCTAGAATAATGGTTACTCTCCATTTGGGAAGGGGTATTGAGATGTGTTTCTGGGGGACTGTTAATGTTTTGTTTATTGGTCTGTGTTCTCATTACATAGGTGTGTTCAACTTGGAGAAAATTCTTCAAGTTGCACACTTACATTTGTGTATTTTTCTGTATTTATTTTGTATTTCCATAAAACATTTACCAAAAATTTTAGATGCATAAGGGTATATATAAAGTGGGCTTCCTTTTTGTATAGAAAAAGGAGGAGTAAGTTGTTTATACAGGGTTGCTTATGTAGATATAAAATATCTAAGTTATATATGAAACTGATACCATACCTTGCTTGGGGTAGTGAAAGGTTGGGAGGGAGATTTTTTGAGATTTGTTCAAGATGAGTTATAAAAGATGGACCTATCCCACACTTTATTAGAGCTTCTATAAGTGGTGCTGTCCATAACCGATTTTGTGTTATAAGAACATATTTTGCTATGTCATTTCAGTTCATAAGATTTTACATGAATTAAACTGATTAAAGTGAAACATCCTTATTTGCAGTTTTCAAAGGGTGGATAGTGATATATGTTCACGTAAAGCTTTGTAAATATTTGAATACATACCCAAGGAGAGCTGCATAATAATATATATTCTCACAGCAGTGTTCTCACAGCTATTAGCTGAGAACATTAACTTGATCACTTCTGAAGATACACAAAGTAAGCTGATTCAGGTGCCAAAACACTAAAAGTATCTGTTCATTATCAGTGTTCAGCAGCTGTTACCAATCAACATGGAAACTTTGGTTAGGTCTGAGGCACTAATATCCTGGGGTCTGTTAAAAACTCTGATTTGTTATACTGCAGTTTTGTCTCTAAACTGTTCTTGGTTTTAGTATCACACAAATTGGTTTTATGTAGAAGTCAGTGAATGGCAAGTCCCGCACCTCTTCCTCTGAAAAGGTTTGTAGTCACCAAAATTATTTCTTGGCAAGCAGCAACCTGACATAAACTCTTGTGATTGGTGTAGTTGGCTGGTTGAATACCTGGTTCAGGTTGGTTTTGGTATTAACACATATATTTTTGCTTCAGAATTAAAATGAACATGTTTATTTAAGTAATTCTGATTTGGACACCACCCAGAGTGAGTGGAAGTGACTAATGAAGTACCTACTGTGTTCTCTTAGTTCCTTGTATTGTAGAATTCTGTCTTCTTTCCCACAGGATTTTTTTCAAGTCTTTTTAAAGCATTCGCTGTCCTCTCGATGGTCGTGTATTTTTCTTTTTTCTTTCTGCCTTCCTTGAGAAAACTCTTCCTACCTGGCTTTAGAGCAAGAAACTGTCTGATTGAATTCTAGCCATTTTCTCCAAAAGAAATTCTTTTTAACAGTATAAACAGAAAAATCTTTGGATGAATAAAAATGACTTATTTGTGTTTATACTGGGTGTTATTAGTCAAGTTTATGTATTTATTTCCTAAAATCCTTCTAGAAATATTTACTATGATTTTGTTCCTTATATTTTTATCTGTGTTTTATTGTTATTTCCATGGAAGTTTGTGGGCCATTTCCAGATAAATTCTCTAAAAGGGACAGACTGGCAAAGTGTGACTTCTTGAACTGATGTACTTGTATTTATCAAAAAGAAAATTAAGTTCTTTTTGGCATAATGTGAGAAGAATTATAGTGGAGGGAAGACCAGAGATTTATTTATCTGTTATATTGTCTTAATATATGTGTTTGAACCAGCAAGAGTACAGGATTTTTGCTATATGTGTATGTTTTTAATCTTATGGACCCAGGAATTCCCCATTACTTCGCTCCACTCCTTTAATTGATCAGAATGCTCAGTTTTTCTCTTTTCCATACTTATCATAGGTGGAGGAATTACTGATGGCCATGGAGAAAGTGAAACAAGAACTGGAGTCAATGAAAGCAAAGCTGTCCTCTACTCAACAGTCTCTGGCAGAAAAGGAAACTCATTTGACCAATCTTCGGGCAGAAAGAAGGAAACACTTAGAGGAAGTTCTGGAGATGAAGTAAGTGTTTATAATCTTATTTTTCAGGCATGTGCTTAGTAGAAAACCTTTTTCTCATTGCTTTCATCATCTGGCTCAATTTATTAACCCTAACACATTTAGCTTAATTTTAATGCAAACTTGTATTTCTCACTTCCTAGAACAAATTTGGAACAAATTCTGGTCATATAGAATTATTTTTGCCTCTTCATTGAATTTTAAACTCCTCTAGAGAGAGAGAAAGTGAGAGAGTGTGTGTATGTAGGTGTGTGTATATAACAGTATCCAGTTGCATCTCTGAAATTTCTAAAATCTTATGGAAAGTTAGCCATATTGCTGAGCTTACTGAGGAACATGACTGTTGGTCCTGAGTTCATATGATAGCCAGGTACTTTTTAAAAAACATTTTTTATTGTAAACACTTCCAAAGGTATGCAAAAGTTAGAGAATAGTATAATGAGCCCTACATATGTATCCCCCATAATTAACCATTAACGTTTTGTTACACTGTTCAGTCAATTTTTACAAAATTGTCAATTTTAGTAGAACCTTGCCATACATCATTTTCCTACTAGTCCCACATCCTGTGGCTTCCTGAGATAATTTGTTGAGGTATGTGCACATCTGCTAGTCCGTAATAGATACTTCTTTTTCTTCATTGTGGCACCATGCTCAACCCTCACCCCTTCATAATTTCCCTGCTCCCAGGTTTTATGAAGACAAATTTATCCCGGGATAGCTCAGCAACCTTCTTTACCTTAGCAGTTGTCTGTATTTTTGTTGTCTTTTCTTCTGTTTCAGAAAAGATACTCTCTCCATCATAAGGCTAGCTTCTGATCTCTATCACAGATTTTAAGCACAAGTCCCCTCCTCTGCAGTCTTCATCTGTTAGTTTTCTCTCACATAATCTGTGCTCACTTTCTAGTAGTTTCTTCTCTGCATAAATACAGAGTCTTTCTGATCTACAATAAACAGATTTCTCAGCCTAGCTAGTGCTTTAGGCTAACATCACCTCTTCTTTTCTGCTACTTTGAAATATCAGTAAAGGTTGACTACCCAAATTACAGACTAGAAGATGATCTTGCCATGATACCTTAGTGTGAGTTTTCATGGCATATGTGATATCCTGACAGCAATCTAAGCGTTGAAGAAGCAATTGTTGGGGTGTCACCTGCATGTATAGGTTATTAGGCCACAGTGCAAGGTTAAAAGATCTCATCTTTTAGAAAAGCATTACAGATGATCTACTCTTGGAAGTGATGAGTACTTGAAGCCAGAAATAAATTTGTACACTGGGAGAATAGGGAGAGGTTAGTGTTCTGAGTATCATCAAGAGGATAAAGTTTGTTAATATGCTGCTTAGGGAGCAGTTAATGTAAGACAAGTTTTTTGTCACTAGTGGTTGAAATTGAAAGCTTGATATTT
Organism: Ailuropoda melanoleuca; assembly: GCF_002007445.2. Taxonomy (NCBI): domain Eukaryota; kingdom Metazoa; phylum Chordata; class Mammalia; order Carnivora; family Ursidae; genus Ailuropoda; species Ailuropoda melanoleuca. The sequence continues at coordinate 2,463,556 of NC_048233.1, read as the reverse complement.
TGGAGATGGAGTAGTAGAGGTAACTTTTGACTGATAAAACAAAGTTATTTGAATGGAAGAGGTCTGGGAACCATTCCTCAAACATGGTAGGGGATAGAGTTGAGAAGCAACTTAAATCAGAGCCCAAAGGATTTAAGAAAATGGAAGGAGGATGGATATAACGTTGTGGAAAACAAAGTATCTCATGTGATGTCCTGAAGCAGAAACAGGCCTCACTAAAGTAACAGTAGATATGTTTTGTTTTGTTTGCTCCACGCACCGATATCTTGATTTTTACCTAGCAGATCTTTCCTACTAAGTGCAGATATGTGCTTATAGCAAAATAGTGTACTTGTGTGGGAATTTTCTTTTATCATTAGGAATTTTGAAAAGATATGGAAGAAGTTTTAAAGGAATGCTTGACTTCAAGCCATAAAAAGGGAGTTGTGTGTAATTTTTTTTTTCTTTTTCGATACCACAGTGCTACACTCTGTTGTGGACTTCCCTTTCCAAACCAAGTCAGAGATTACATTTCTGAAAACTACTATGATTAGCAAAACTATTTTTGGTAACATCAGGCACTCACACAATAAGTCATGGGATAAATGATTAAAGTATGGAGAAAAATTTTTAAGTAGTATAGAAATTTAGTAAGACAAACATTAAATGAAAGTTCTAGAAATAAAGTGCTAAAACCTGACTCTGATAGATGACCTGTCTCTTAAATCACCTTCTTAAGTCACTCAGAATATATTCTATGGCACCGTGATGTTCTTAGTTTTTTCATGAGTTTGTGTTGTGCAGATTTGCCAACATAAAGTTTTGTTGTTGTTGTTTTTATGTTTCGGTCTATGGTTTATGCCTTTTTTAATTATGTACAGTTAGCCAACATATAGTACATCATTAGTTTTTGCTATAGTGTTCCCAACATAAAGTTTTAAAAGTAGTCCTTGCTTTAGTTTCCACTTAATTTTCCCCTTGTTGCTGTCTTTCAGTTTCACATGTAAAATGGTCATTTAATACCTTCCTTTTAATAAGTTATCTCAGCACTTTAGACATAATCCTCTATCCAGATATTCTGTTGAGAGCGTGGTGGTTCTTTAATTGACCCACCCTCTTTGCACTGCCCCGTAGGCCAACCCACATGGCACTTAAGTCTATGAAGCAACTGTCCTTTCCTCTTAGAACAGTGTATTGAATTCCCTATTTTCTAAAAAAATGTAGATTTCCAATATATGGCATACAAATAAAAAATAATAACTGATAAAACCTCAGTTGAAAACTATAACCTAAGCCTAATTATACACAAAGCGCTGTGAATGACATATTGTGGGTTCTAATACAATGAGCTTTCAATTTCTTTTCACTATGAAGCTGAACAAGGGAATAGCCTTTCTTCTGCTACATTCTGGAGTCCTCTCCATATGTGGAGTAAGTTCTGCTAATCGTCTGTCCTCAGTTGGGGGTGTCTCAGTTTCTACAACTTTGCTCAGAATTTACTTCATTCTTTTGTTAATTTGTAAGGAGTTTACTCCCTCCAACTAGTTCTGATATCTGCCTCTAATTACTTATGGCAACTAGTAAGAACATACTTCCTGGAATAAAAGAGCCTGAATCTGAACTTATTAGCTCTATGACTTCAGCAAGTTCTTTAACCTCTCTCTCCTCAGTCTGCTCATTTTTAGAATAGCAATAATAATTGTTCCCACTTCATAGAATTTTCATGACACTAAAATAAATTAAAATGGAGAAAGGTAATATTTTTCCTATGAATATTGACTGTGACAACCAGATTCTTCACTCTAATCATGGCAGGACCCACCATATTTTAAATGTTTACATTGTTTAATTATGCATAATTGAATAAGTAAGACAAATTGTTCATTATAATCAGAGAACTTGAAATGTAGAAGAAATATGAGAGGAATGCAGTGTGCAAGAGACTGAAACATGTATATAAGTGAGTCTGAATCTAGAATAAGAATGTCTCTCCTGAGGAAAAGGCAGAGCTGACCTATACATCTAAAAAACATAGAAATTTTTTTAGCAGACCAGTGGAATAGTCTAGTTTTCTGCAATAATCTTGACCATGTCAGACCAAAAGGAATGACCTAATCATTCTTCTCCAACCCTAACATTTGTAATAGTAATTTCTGAGCATCTGTTTCAAACAAATGGTGGCCCTGAGCTTGAAGACATGTGGCACTGTTCACTTGGTAGCATGCCAGTGAGTTAGTAGAAACATTTGAGTTGGTTAGCCAGCCTCGAAGGAACATTTTTATTGGCAGATCCCACATTGGTTCTTCTTTTCCTTATGCGGGGGTTTTGTTAGCCATTATTTTTTTATTCCATTTTTATATTGGTCTCTTTCCCTAGGAAAGAAAGGATGAATTGGAGAAGGGGACAAAATAATAAAATAACAGTAATAATAACCATAATAAATTTTAAGTATCAGTTCAGGTCATGGGTTTGAATAGTACAATTTCTAGATGAGCTGGTTCATTTTTTCATGTTTAATAAAAATTTTTATGAAACTATGAATTTGACTACCCTGAGAACAGGTTTGTTTGGGGAAGTGGTAGAAAAGCTCTTTCGTTTCTTTGAGATTCCAGAGCTGTTTGATAAGTAGCATTCCATTAGTAAAGTTGGCAGAGAAATTCAAACCTCTGTGGGCTTAATTATATACTCTTGAGGTGCCTTTTGGCTAAAGAAAGCTCTAACCTCCCACAACAGAAAAGTAAATTTTCATATGTACCTAGGAAGAATCCAATAATATAATCTAAATTTTGACATTTAAAGAATCTTTTAAGAGAGAAAAATAGAATATTTTTAGAATATGAATAGAATTAATATGTTTAGAATTAAGAAAGCTATTGAAAATGGTTACTTGAAAAAGTTCAGACTATTTGGGGATAGTGTAGGTTAGGTGTCAATCTATTACACCTCAAATAATTAGAGTGAGTCTGTATTTTTTTTAAGATTTATTTATTTGAGAGAGAGAGAAAACACAAGAGAGGGAGAGAGAGCAAGCATGAATGGGGGGAGGGGCAAAGGGAGAAGCAGGCTCCCCACTGAGCAGGGAGCCCAATGCTGAGATGGATCCCAGAGTCCTGGGATCATGACCTGAGCTAAAGGCAGACACTTAACCAACTGAGCCACCCAGGTGCCTGAGAGTCTGTTTTTTATTTTTTTTTATTTTTATTTTTATTTTTTTCTTCTTGCTCATCTTTTTGCTTCTTTGTTTTTTATTTTTTATTATTATTTTTTTAATGATTTTTTAAATTATATTATGTTAATCACCATACAGTACATCCCCGGATTCCGATGTAAAGTTCGACGCTTCATTAGTTGCGTTTAACACCCAGTGCACCATGCAATACGTGCCCTCCTTACTACCCATCACCAGTCTATCCCATTCCCCCACCCCCTCCCCTCTGAAGTCTTCAGTTTGTTTCTCATAGTCCATAGTCTGAGAGTCTGTATTTTAAATTATTTTATCTTCTGATATCCTGTAGTATTTCATTTTCAAATTTATTGTAAAGTTGCTGACATTAAAGAAAAGAAATCCCAAGTGGGGATTTATGACAGTCTTTCAAATTAACCACAAAATTGAAAAGTTATGCAAATGTATCATAGGAACAATTATACTCTAGTAACAAATTGAAGTGTTTTCTAAGTTACATAAGAGCATGTATGCTTTTTGCAAAGCCACATTTATTTATACCTCCATCAAATACCTTTATTGGAGGCAGTAGATGTATGGTAAAGGACTTGTAGTGAAGTTGGAAGCATTTTTCACGCTGACTTGAAATACTGAAGTTTAAATATTTTGTAGGAAATCACATATATTAATATAAAAATTTCTTATACTTGAAAAAGAAAACAAAGTATGCTGTATAGCATAACTATAAACAACACTGCTGGGACTGATCCTTGTTAAAATGATAAAGCAGCGTTTGTCTCTATAATCAACTATCCCTTGGGACTTTGGGTCTTCCTCTCTAGTCTTGATTGACTCCTTAATTCTGTCCCTTTTTTCTACCCTTATCTCCACCTCACTTATGTACCCACCTTATAGAATGTGTGATCTTAACTGTTCATAGCATCTTTTCTCATTAGACTAATAGTTTACTTGAGGCTCTGAGTTATTATAGAATAGTGGAAGAAATGGCTTAGTTAAATATAGTAATTGTTAGAATTTTTTACCTCTTTTGCTCCTAAACTTTGACCATGATGCTCAGCTTTTCACAAGATAAGGCATGTGTACTATAAATGTTTTTCTCAAATCTTTTTATTTTCTTGCGACCTGAATTGGAATCAATTACAAATAACCCCAAATATCCCATGCCTTTCTCCTCCCTTAAAAACCTTAATCCACATTTTAGCCATTTCAAGCCACATATAATTTCCAAATAGAAGAAACCATATTCTTCAAAAATCATGCTTCTTAATCATCTTTTATGTAAAGAGCCTCAAATGGCTGGAATAATCTCTAAGTAGCAAGTAAAGCATTGAGCTTTTCAGATAAAGACCCCCGAAGTACCTTTCTTTTTCAGCTTTTACAGTGCTTTCTCTGCCCCATCAATATATATAGTTTCTGTGTAAGAGTGTCCCCATGTGTGCAGGGGTAAAATTAAGAATATAGGTCATCTTCTTTTTCCCAAAGGACAAAGATTATTATCCTACTTCTTTTCATTTTCTCCTCTACTGGAGGTGTGGGGTCAATCCTGGTCCCTTCTGTTAAATATAAATGCATCAGTTAAAGGACTAACTCTTGCAGGTAGGTAAGCCTTAACCTAATTGCAATACCCATTTTGAGAAAATCTGTTGTATGATATACCAGTATGAGAGTTTTTTTCATTTGAGAGTTAAAAACAAAACAGACTTTTCCTTTCAGGACCTTTCTTTACAGTGCCCTCAGAAGGTACCTTATAGGTAGTTAGTCATTCTGTAAATGGGTAAAATTTCCATTGAGCTTTGGATGTGGATGGTAGTAATCCATCCATATAATCGTAAGATTTTCCTATCAGAGGATCCAATTATGAGTATTACAAGCATCAGAGATGCTCGGTGTAGCAAAGAATGTGTTTACATTTGAGCCAGTTTGCTTACATATAAAACAGGTATAAAAATATTTAGAACCACCTCATGATATTGTTGTGAGGATCAAATGAGGTAAAGAAACACTTTGAAATTAATGAAGCTGAATATTTGCAAAGCAAGATATTCAGAATTGAAGATCCAGTCTGCACTTAACTTCTTAGGTCTGCAGTTTTCTTACTCTGAAATGAAAGGGTTTCTTAAATCCCCATTGTTTAAAAATTACGGAGTTTTTTAAGTGACCTTCTGAGGTCTGTTGATTCTGTCATTGTAAACTCTCTGAGTAAATCTGGGAAATAACTTATGTATAAACAGTATACTGAAAAGAAGTTAGGGGCCAGATGTCCATGAATTCTTAACAGAGGACTAGGTGGCACATTCATTGGATGAGACTACCCCGTGTTTACCAGAGGTTAACTACTACAGGGATGCAAGTGGAATTGTGATACTAACGGAAAAGCAGTGCTGGGGAATTTAGAGTTCTAGTCCAGTCCACAGTGGCAAAATGCTTGTATAAACTTCTGGCATCTTGCTGAAGTAACAGAAAGCTAGGTTTTAAGAATAGGGATCATGACCTATAATAAAGCCTACTGTAGACCCAGACAAAAAAAACTTAAAGTTCTAAGAAAGTCTGCAGGGAAGATTGAATTTGGAGGATGAGTGTTACCAAGATAGAGAGATCTGGGAAATACCCTGAGCTTTTAGCAGATTAGCCTAAAAAAAGGATAAATTCAACACTACAGAAGTACAAGGAGGTCAGCTATTAACTAAATTACCTATCAGAATAAAAAGTATTGCTCTTCCGAAGAACATAACAGAACCCAGAGTCTTTACAATATATCAACTACAGTGTCCTATATTGGGTTTCAAAATTTGCCAGACATGCAAAGAAACAGTAACATATGACTAATAATGAAGAAAAGCGTGTGGTAGATATCAACTCCAAGAAGTCCTATGTATCATATTTAAAAGATAAAGACTTTAAAGTCACTCTTGTAAATATGCTTCAGGGACTTAAAGGAAAATGCCATATTAATGATATAGGAAATCTTAGCTACCTAAGGAAAACCATTAAGAAATGGAAATTTAGAAACTGAAATATGATGAAAAGTTCACTGAATGGTCTTAATAATAGATTAAACTGTCAAAAGAAAGAGTCCATAAATTTAAAAAGAGATCAGTAGATACCAATGTGAAGAATAGGGAGAATGAGGAGTACTACAAAGTGAATGGAGCCGTAGTGGTATGTTGGTTAATAGCAAATACACTAACATACAGGTAACCGGAACACAAAAAGGATAAAACAATAAGAAAAGGGCAGGAAAAAAATTTGAAAATATAATAGCTGAAATATTTCTCTAATTTGATTCCAAATACATAGATTTAAGGAGGTCTATAGGAAATCTGTGTATCTCCTTCTCAATTTTTTTGTAAACCTAAAATTGCTCTAAAAAAAATCCTTAAAAAAATGTATTTACAAATCCCAGAAACTTAGTGAATCCTAGCAGGATAAATCCAAAGAAAACCACATCTGTTGACATTCTAATTCAATTACTGGGAACAAAACATAAGGAGAAAAACAAAAGCAGCGAGAGAAAAAGACACACTACATAAAGGGAAAATATGATAACTGGGGGCGCCTGGATGGCACAGTCTTTAAGCGTCTGCCTTTGGCTCAGGGCGTGATCCCAGAGTCCTGGGATCGAGCCCCACATCAGGCTCCTCTGCTGGGAGCCTGCTTCTTCCTTTCCCACTCCCCCTGCCTGTGTTCCCTCTCTCACTGGCTGTTTCTCTTTCTGTCAAAAAAATAAATAAAATCTTTAAAAAAATATGATAACTGAATTCTTATAAAAAACATTGGTTATCAGAAGAAAATGGAACTTCTTTTAAAGTACTGGGGAAAAAAATTGTTAGACTAGAATTCTATGACCAAATAAAAGACTGTTAAAAAACTAGGGTTGGGGCGCCTGGGTGGCACAGCGGTTGAGCGCCTGCCTTCGGCTCAGGGCTTGATTGATCCCGGCGTTATGGGATCGAGCCCAACATCAGGCTCCTCAGCTATGAGCCTGCTTCTTCCTCTCCCACTCCCCCTGCTTGTGTTCCCTCTCTCGCTGGCTGTCTCTCTCTCTCAATAAATAAATAAAATCTTTAAAAAAAAAAAAAAACTAGGGTTAAATATGGACATTTTCAGTTAAACGTGAAAAGGCTTTGTTTCTAGAAAAAACTGCTCCATAAGAAATGTGAATGGATGTTCTTCTAGCTGAGAGGAAATGAAACTGGATGGGAGCATGAATCTGTAGGAAAGAATAAAGAACATCAGACCTGGCAAATTAGTTGTCATATATAGAAAACTTGTTTTTTTCTTCACATACTCTCCTTAAAAGACAACTGACTATTTAAAGCAAAAAACAGCATTGTTTGGTGGAGTTCATAATGTATAAAAAAGTGAATATGCCAACAATAGCACAAGAGGTGGGGGTGTAGCTCTATATTGTTTTAAGGTTGTTGTCTTTGTGAAATAAAAAGTGGGAAGAATCAGTTATGAAGTTTTATAATTTCTAATCTTAATGGACTGTGGTAAGTTAAGGATGCATATTGTTAGCTGTAGAACAACCGCCAAAAAGTTAACCACCAAAAAACAAAAATAGAAAACAGACAACCCCCCCGAAAATCCAGTAGAGAAAATAAAACAGAATACTAAAAATTATTTCACTGGGGCGCCTGGGTGGCTCAGTCGTTAAGTGTCTGTCTGCCTTTGGCTCAGGGCGTAATCCCAGGGTGCTAGGATCCCAGGGTCGTTGGGCTCCCTGCTCTGCTGGGAGCCTGCTTCTTCCTATCCCACTCCCCCGCTTGTGTTCCCTCTCTCGCTGGCTGTCTCTCTCTCTGTCAAATAAATAAATAAAAATCTTAAAAAAATAAAAATAAAAAATAAAAAAATAAAAATCAGAAGAAAAAGGACAGGAAAAGGAACAACAGAGGAACAAAGAATGGAAGGGATAAATGGATGATAGAAATTCAGCATATCAATACTTACATCAAAGTCAAATGGACTTAAACACTCCAATTAAAGGACAGAGATTATCAGAATGGATTTAGAAAAAGAAGCAATGTTGTCTATAACACACAGACTGTAATAAACACAAATATGTTGAAATTAAAGAATGGAAAAAGATGGTCTTTTAAACAGTAATCATAAAAAACCTGGTAAGGCTATTTTAATATCAGATGAAGGAGACTTCCAGTGAGTCTTTCTGAATTAAAGAAGGGTATATCATAATGATAGAGGAGACAATACGTCAGAAAGACATAACAGTTCTTTGTAATGTATGTACCCAAAAACAGAGCTTCAAAATTCCCGAAGGGCAAACTGAAAGAACTAAAGTGGAAAGCAGACAAATCCGTAGTCATCAGTCATCACTGGAGAGTATAACCCCTGTTTTTCAGAAATTGATAGAGTAAGTGACAAAAAAACAAGCAGTAAAAATACAGAATATTTGAGACTATCAACTTGACCTATTTAATATTTATAGAATAGTACACCAACAACTGAAGGATATATATGTTTTGTGAGTATGTATGGAATATTCACCAATGTAGACCATATGCTGGGCCATAAAAATAAATCTTAATAAATTTCAGAATTGTTCTCTGACCACAGTGTATTAAGTTAGAAGTTAATAAGATATTCGGAAAAGCCCCCAAATGTTCAGAAATTAAATAATACAGTTCTGAATACCATGGCTCAGAGAAGTCATAAGGAATATGAGAAGTCATTTTGAACTTACAAAAATGAAATACAATTTTATACATTTGTTAAATTTTGTGTTATACAGTTCAACTAGGGCTTATACCTTTGAATGCCTATATTAGAAAAGAAGAAAGTTTAGGGGCGCCTGGGTGGCACAGCGGTTAAGCGTCTGCCTTCAGCTCAGGGCGTGATCCCGGCGTTATGGGATCGAGCCCCACATCAGGCTCTTCTGCTATGAGCCTGCTTCTTCCTCTCCCACTCCCCCTGCTTGTGTTCCCTCTCTGGCTGGCTGTCTCTATCTCTGTCGAATAAATAAATAAAATCTTTAAAAAAAAAAAAAAAATTAAAAAAGAAAAGAAGAAAGTTTAAATTCATTTATCTGAGTTCTGCACTACGAAACCAGAAAAAGAAAGAGCAAAGTAAATAGAAAGAAGGAAATAATAAAGATAAAAGCAAAAATCAAGGAAATAGAAAACAGCATAGAAAATTCACAAAGTCAACTATGGTTTGTCAGAGAATTAATAAAATTGATAGGCCCCTAGCAATCCAAGGAAGAAGGAAGACACATGAATTAATGATTTTTGGAATGAAAGAGGGGAAGAGGGGATATCACTCAAGATTCTAAGGGCATTTGAAAAGATACTATGAATATTTTGAATAAGTTTATACTAATAAATTTGATAACCTAGTTGTAATAGACAAATCCCTTGAAAAACACAGTTTATTAAAACTGGCTCAAAATCAGGAATATAAAATTGACCAGCCTGTCCATTAAAGATACTGAATTTGTAATCAAAAACATTTGCACAAAGAAAATGCCAGGCCCAGACGGCTTCACTGGTGAATTAAACTGAACATTGAAGTAAGAAATAATAACAATCTTATAGAAACTCTTTCAGAAAATAGGGAAGGAAGTACTTAATTCATCTTATGAGATCAGAATTAGCCTTACAGCCAAATCTGGGAAAGACGTACAAAAGGAGAATATTACAGGTCAATCTACCTCATGAGCATGGACGTAAAAGTCCCCAACAGAGTCTTAGCAAATTGAATCTAACAGAAGGAGAAAGCTAATGTATTAACAACCAAGTTAGGCTTATTTCTGTAATGTAAGGATTGTTCAATATTTGAAAATGAATTAAGTTCACTACATTAAGAGAATAAAAAAATGTTAAAATTATCAGTACATTGAGAAAAACCTTTTGACAAAAGGTAATACCATTTATGATAAAAACTCTTAGCTGACTAGCAGTAGAAAACAGTTTCTTCAACTCAGTTAAGGGCACATGTGACAGATTTACAGCTAATGTCACACCTAATGATAAAGATTGAACACTTTTCCCTCTGAGATTGCAAAGGATATAAAGATGTCTACTTTTATCTCTCTGTTCTTAATTATATTGGAGATCCTAGTTAGTAGTACGTCAAGAAAAGAAATAATAAAATTCAAAAGGAGGTAGTACAGTTTTCTTTATACACAGACAACATGATCATCTAAGCAGGGCAATATATAAAAATCAGTTGTATTTCCATATACTAGCAGCAAACAAATGGATACTAATATTTTAGAAAATATTATTTACAATAGCATCAAAATGCGTAAAGTATTTTAGAATAAAATTAACAAAAAATATACAAGATCTCTACACTGAAAACTACCGAACATTACTGAGAAAATTTTAAAAACATCTAAATAAACAGAGGTATATCTCGGTAATGATTTGGATAAGGAATCTTTGAGATGCCATTTCCCCCACATCGATTTATATTTGCACCTCAATCACAGCCAGAACAACAAGGGGCATTTCGTATAGAAACTGACAATTGGAATCTAAAATTTATATGGGTTTGCAGTGGCTATACCAGAGCTAAACCAATTTTGAAAAGAACAGAGTTGGAAGACTTGCACTACCTAATTTGAACTCTTGCTATAAAATGACAGTAATAAAAAAATATAGTATTGGCATGAAGACTGGCATATAAAATAATGGAACAGAATAAAGAGTATAGAAATAGACCTACATATGTATGGCCAAAGGCACCAAAAGAGAACAGACATCTTTTCAATAATTGATGGAGATACAACTAGATGTTTATAGGGTCAAGGTGAAGTAAAACCTCATACCATATGCAGAAATTAATTCAAAATGGATCGTAAACCTAAACATAAAAGGTAAAACCATAATCTTCTGGAGAAAAACAGGAAACTTTGGAGTATGCAAAGATTTCTTAGTATACAAAATATACTAACTATAAAAGAAAAAATTAACTGGATTTGACTAAAATTAAAAACTATTCTTCAAAAGATACCTTTAAGAAAATGAAAATAATTGAATGTTAAAGGTAAAAGGTATCTATGTGAAAAGTATTTTGTACAGAACTTTTTTAAATTTTTTAAATTTTTATNTTTTTATTATATTATGTTAGTCACCGTACAGTACATCCTTAGTTATTGACGTAATGTTCCGTGATTCATTATTCGCATATAACACTCAGTGTACCAGGCAATATGTGCCCTCCTTAATACCCATCACCGGCCTATCCCAATCCCCCACCCCCCTCCCCTCTGAAACCCCCAGTTTGTTTCCCAGAGTGCACAGTCTCTCATGGTTCATTCCCCCTTCTGTTTACCCCCCCTTCATTCTTCCCTTCCTTCACCTACCGATCTTCCTACTTCTTATGTTCTATAAATGAGTGAAACCAAATGATAATTGTCCTTCTCTGCTTGACTTATTTTGCTTAGCATTATCTCCTCCAGTCCCGTCCATGTTGCAGCAAATGTTGAGAAATCGTTCTTTTTTTTTTTAAATTTTTTTTTATTATATTATGTTAGTCACCATACAGTACATCCCTGGTTTCTGATGTAAAGTTCGATGATTCATTAGTTGCATATAACACCCAGTGCNTTCATTAGTTGCGTATAACACCCAGTGCACCATGCAATACGTGCCCTCCTTACTACCCATCACCAGCCTATCCCATCCCCCCACCCCCAACCCCT
>NC_048233.1:2417349-2451457 GCF_002007445.2 Ailuropoda melanoleuca | reverse complement strand
ATAGCTGAGTAATATTCCATTGTATATATGGACCACAGCTTCTTAATCCAGTCATCTATTGAAGGGCATCTCGGCTCTTTCCACTGTTTGGCTATTGTGGACATTGCTGCAATGAACATTGGGGTGCATGTGCCCCTTCTTTTCACTACATCTGTGTCTTTGGGGTAAATACCCAGTAGTCTGTTTTTTAAAATAGGGCACTGGGGACCCCTGGGTGGCTCAGTAGGTTAACCATCTGCCTTTAGCTCAGGTCATGATCCCAGGGTCCTTGGATCGAGCCCCACTTTGGGCTCCCTGCTCTGTAAGGAGCCTGCTTCTCCCTCTCCCTCTGCTTACCACTCCCCCTACTTGTGCTCTCTCTGTCAAATAAATAAATAAAATCTTCTTTAAAAATAGGGCACTGAAATAAGTAAAGTATTGTGCAAGAAATCTACTTGATATTGACTGAAAAGTATAATCCAATTTTGATCCAATTACTTAAAACTTGAGAATTTCTATACTTGTTTAGTGTCATATCTAGCCAGTCTTGCATCATCTAGGTAATGACATTAGGAATGTTCCCTTTTAAATGATAAGTTTCTAGTAATGATATAAGAGATAAGCAAAACATATCCCCATTNGCTATGAACATTGGGGTGCATAAGGCCCTTCTCTTCACTACGTCTGTATCTTTGGGGTAAATACCCAGTAGTGCAATTGCTGGTTCACNCAATGGCTGGGTCATAGGGTAGTTCAATTTTTAACTTTTTAAGGGACCTCCACACTGTTTTCCAGAGTGGCTGTACCAACTTGCATTCCCACCAACAATGTAGGAGGGATCCCCTTTCTCCACATCCTCTCCAACAATTGTTGTTTCTTGCCTTGTCTATCTTTGCCATTCTAACTGGCGTAAGGTGGTATCTCAGTGTGGTTTTGATTTGAATTTCCCTGATGGCTAATGATTTTGAACATTTTTTCATGTGTCTGTTAGCCATTTGTATGTCTTCATTGGAAAAGTGTCTGTTCATATCTTCTGCCCATTTTATGATTTGTTTATTTGTTTCTCGTGTATTGAGTTTGAGAAGTTCTTTGTAGATCTTGGATACCAGTCTTTTATCTGTAGTGTCATTTGCAAATATCTTCTCCCATTCCGTGGGCTGCCTCTTAGTTTTTTTGACTGTTTCCTTGGCTGTGCAGAAGCTTTTTATTTTGATAAAGTCCCACAAGTTCAGTTTTTCTTTTGTTTCTCTTGCCTTTGGAGGTGTGTCATGAAAAAAGTTGCTGTGGCCAATGTATAGAGGTTGCTGCCTATGTTCTCCTCTAGGATTTTGATGGATTCCTGTCTCACATCGAGGTCTTTCATCCATTTGGAGTTTATCTTTGTGTATGGTGTGAGAGAGTGGTCAAGTTTCATTCTTTTGCATGTAGCTGTCCAATTTTCCCAGCACCATTTATTGAAGAGACTGTCTTTTTTCCAGTGGATGTTTTAGAAATTTTTTTTTAAGATTTTATTTATTTATTAGAGCGTGCACACAAGCTGGGGGGAGAGGCAGGGGGAGAGAAGTAGACTCCCCACTGAGCAGGGAGCATGTTGTGAGACCCTCTTCTAGGACCCTGAGATCATGACCTGAGCCGAAGGCAGCCACTTAACTGACTGAGCCACCCAGGTGCCCCTGTACAGAACTTTCAAATGATAGTTAAATATCTATTTCATGTGTGTTTCTACAGGATTTACTCCATTGTGTTACAGTTATGTACTTGCAGGCTTGTTATCTTCCTCCAGACACCTGACATTTCGAAGTGTTGCTCACCTTGAATCTGTGGGAATAAGCCTAGTACCCAACGTGTAACTGGCACTCAGTAAATACTTTTTTGAATTGTATTGAATTATTTTTATCTTCAGAGTGAAAATAAGTATTCTAAGAGAATATAAAGCCAAATAACTTTTTAATGTAGCCTTTTTATTTGTCTTTTCTACAAGTCAGATCTTCAAGACACATTGAATATTGTTTAGGCCCAGAGTTCATCTTTTCTCTCTGGTTTAATAATCTAGGAAATTAAATAAGAGATGCTTATTTGGTTAGGAACTGTTGCTATGGAAAATATTTGTGATATACACGTCAATTTTACACATAAGTCATTCTCAGAGGGAAAACAGATGAACCTTTCATTTTAACGGAGGATATCCTTGCTGTTGCATGTTGAAAGCAGTGTGGCTGGATTCGTTCTTTTTCTTCTTTGTCTTTTCTTCTACATAGTGACATTCTTCTAACACCCCATCAACACTGGTGTAATTTTCCGCCCAAAATGAAGGTATTCGTTCTCAGTGTATTTGTGGTCATGCATTTTCTGGTTAGAGATACTGTTGCTCTTTAGAGCAAGGTGGTTAGTTACTAGCTACTAGAGTTAGCAAATACTTTTGGTCTTGAAATTGAGCTTGAGGTTCACAGGTGGTAGCATACGCATCTAGAATAGATTTACCAGAATGTATTTCCTTATTCCGGGCTCTAGGATCAAGTTTGGTGTTATCTTTCAAGCTCAAAGTGCCCAAAAATATGTAACACTCTTTTTGGTATTCCTTTGTCTTTGGGTACATCTACCTCACATGACTTTCCTTTTCCTCTCTTATTTCTTGGGTTTGTTTTGGGCGGGGGGTGGGGGGACACTGCTTTTTGTGTTTGGGTTTTTGGAGTCTTTTGCTGTCTTGCTTGTTTGTTTTTCTTTGTGTTTGCATTTTCTTAGCTCATTTATAAAACATTTGTAGTCCTCAGAATTATCAAATGGTTAAATCTGGAGTTGGGGTTTAAAATTGTAAAGAGAGCAGGACAGTGAAAATAAGATGATTCTCTTCTCTTATAAAAATGGGATCAATTCATATATGCTTATGGATATTATTTATTATTTTTTTAAAATAATCAAGATCTCTAGTCACTGTTACTTTTTTTTCTCGAAAGGCAGACATTAGAAATATTAATTTCATATCATGATTCCCTTTCCCATAACATGGAATATAATAAAGTCTCATGTTATTGCTTTCATTTTCTTTTTTTCATCTTTGGGAGTGAGCAGTGTAATCCATATCACTGAATTAAATGTGAACTGAATAAAAGTACTATCATGACCTTTCTAATATACAGGCTTCTATTTGAAACATTTATTTATAACCAGTTCCTACTTTCATATTAACATAAATCTGATTATGTTTTAGTTATGTTTACAAACCTTTAGAAGGCCTGTATTTCAGTTAAACCTCTGTAATTTTGTCCCTAGATAAATTTCTGACTTTATATCCCTTTATACTTTTTATCGTCATTCTCCAGAAACATCCAACTACTCAAACTTCCCTTATATTCTCCTTCCCAATGCTTTTGCTAAAACCATTCTTCTGTCTTAAATGCTTTATTCATAATTCTGCCTTTTATGGTTACACTTTTTTCTCACGGCTCACACTAAATCACATTGGCTGTAGACAAAACCTGCCTAAATCTTACTGGTCAGCACTAGTCCTCCTAAACTTAGCGCTTTATTTTGTTTCTTTAGCGCATTGTGTAGTACGTATGCCTTGTTTCTAGACTTACTACATTTCTGAAACTATGTGAAGCATGGTGGATAAAATATTCATTGAGGTGATATGTGTTTCTTAACTTCACAGAGCTCATAGACTTAAACACAATTTTTTGTAAAAAGAAGCATCGGGTTCTGTGGGTGAATATAAAAATAAATGGCCAGTATGAGTGGGGTACATCTTTTAATAAAACATCCTGGAAGAGATAATATATTTTAATAAATTGGTTTTGTATGTCTTAAAGTTTTGTTTTTACACAAAAAAAGTCTTTAATATATCTGAATTGTTTAGTGTGAGGAAAGTTTTTTTAGTTTTTCCCCTGTGGAAAGTCCGTCAGAGCACCACCCATATAGTATAGTAAGTTCCTGTATGTGCTTGAGTCTGTTTCTGGGCTCTGTACAGTTTTCCATTCACCTATTTGTTATTGCTATGCTAGTTCATTACTATTTTATTTACTGTTTTACTTTTAAAATTCTAGTATATGGTAGAACAAATCTCTATTCAGTGTTCTTTGTCTGAATCATCTGGAACCTTTACTCTTCATCTGAGTGATATTTTTTTTCTGTTAAATGCCCTGATTTTTATTGCTGTGTGCAGAAAGGCTGTTTTTTAAAGAAATATTGCCATTGTATACCCTATTACCCCCTTATTAGTTTTATTAGTTAGATTAGCACAAGCTGTTGTAAAAAACTCACCCCAAACTTTCTGTGGCTTAGCACAATAAAAGTTTTATTTCTCACTTGCCTAACAGTCCAGTGCTATTATTTCTGATTGGTGGGTCCTTTCAAGATCTGTATTGTATTTATGCCCTGTTTTCATTCATATGCTTTGTGACTTTTTTTTGACATGTTCAGTGTCACTAGAAGTTTGGCTACGTTGTATTTCTTTTGAAGGAGCCAGATTTGGATGTTGTTTAATCTCTGTTCTTATGCACTAGTTTCTCTTCTATTATGACTTCCTTCTATTTTCCTTCTATTTTCAGTGTTTGGTTTTTTTCAAGTTACTTGAATTGAATATTTATAGCTATTATTGAATGCTATAAATTTTTTTCTAAGACTCCCATTAGCCATATCCAAATTTTGATAAGAAAAATTTCTACTTGTGTATTATAACAGTCTTGGTTTCCTGAGCTTTTCTCCTTAATCTATGTGTTCTTCAGGGTGCAGTGGTTTCATTTCACGAAACTGGCAGGAAAGTACTCAGTGTTGATTTCACAGTATTGCATTGTAGTGAGAAAACAGTCTATAAAAGGTAAGCCAAAGAGGTGTAAATATAGCTACAGTTTAATGTAGAAATATTTTAAATTATCCATTGGCTGAGTATACTGGCCTTAGACTGTATGTTGGTTGTATCCTCAGGCTGTTATCAAGATGATGACACCATTTCCAGGTGTTCCTGAGACGACTCTTTAAATATAAGAACAGCTTTCTCAGAAGTCTTCTCCTGCCTCCTCCCATAGTAGGCTTCCCTTCAATATCCATGTGGCCAGCCTGAGTCACATGCCAAGTGATTGGGAAGGGAAAATGGAATTACCATTTTAACTACTACCTACCTCTGAGGTCTGGAGACGGGTTCCTTATCTTTGAGTCACAATATGGAAGAGATGGATACATGAAAAATGTTGGAAGGAAGAAGGTAGAAGGTAGGAGTATAGATGTTGGTTAGACAGCCCGGCACAGTCTTCTACCGTTGCCTCCTAGTTGCATATTTCAGTGTGCCAGGAGCATCAGTGAATTTATCAGAAGGGAGAAAGAGGATGTTGATTCATCTGGGGAGTCTGATACATGGCATTCTGTTAGAATTTCTGTTATTTCTGTTAATTGCCCTTTAACACAGTTCAGTTATTTTCAGTTTTTACAATATGAATTCTCCAGTTTGCTGTAACTTTTAACTTTTTCTCATGAGGATTTTTCTTACATGGTTTGTAATTTTTGATAATGAGCTCCTCATCTGTGGGACTACCTTTCTTGGGAGTCTTATTCACATCAGTTTTGAGTTGTGCAAGGATCAAATACATTCACTGTTTCTGGAGCAGTTTTTATGTGAATCTCTGTGCTTGGAATTCTGTGTTATCTCATGAACCTAATGATTTCTTATGGATGATTGTTTTCTCGCCCCTAACTATAGACTCTTTGCTGCTCCATTGGCCTGGCATGCAGTTTTTCTGGTCCCCATTTTACAAAAGGAGCCAACCTTTGTGACTTTCTTTAGCTTTATACACATAGATCATTTCCATCTCTTCCTAAGCCTGAGTTCTGGAATCTCCTTCCTAGTCCTTAGTTATTGAGGCCTGTAACCCAGTTTTTTAGCTCTCATAAGCCATTTCCACTTAAACTCTCATCAGTGCTCCAACTTTTTCTGTCTTTAATACTGGCACTTCTGGTTTAGCTTATGCTTGATACCTAATTGTAATTATCTGTTTTATGCAGTATTTTCTTGAGTTCCAAGCAGGAGGGAAGGGTCTGACATAGTTCATAATATTTATCAGAATTATAAGTTCCACTTAAACCAAATTTATTTTCAGTATCTGAGTTTTTTTCTCCTTCTCTTCTCTCCTAATTTTTGGTGGCCTTTATTTTTGTGTATGTACTTTTCTTTCCTCAAGTCTTCAAAATCCATAAAAAGGGTTTTGATTGCTACTTTATAGACAGAGTATGTGTTTCAAAAATTTTGCTGTTTCTTAAGGGATGGGGTAAATTACAACTCTCTTGAACCAAAATTTTATATGGAAAGGTAGCAAGAAGCAATGATGAAATATGTGCTTTCCCCTCTTCTGTATTTCTGAAATGTTATTTTGTTCTCTTTAAGTTTTTGGAAGGTAGAGATTGACTTCTGCTTAAAAACTTTCATCTTTACCCAAACTTTGTGTGTCTTATGGAATAGTTTATTTTTCCAATATACTTTAGAGAAAAAAAACCTTTCTGTTCCCAGCCTGCTCATGCTATCCAGCTCCTGTTGCTTTGGCTCAGAGTTCCATTCTACCTCATGATAAACACCTTCGTATCTCATTATATCTTAAACTCTGTAAGCTCTAGGAGCAGACTTACAGAGGAAACCTCCTGTACTATCTAAATGAGCCATGACAAGCCTGGGAGTGGAATTTACTGCTGGGAAGTAGACCAGGTGGTATTAAAGGGGCTTGTTCCATGTGGTAATATTGAAGTAGAAACTGGAGGAGTGAACCTTTTTGGCTACTAATTTCCTGAAGAGATAAGACAGTCACACTGTGCTTGTGTATTTCCATCTCTCCATGTAAAATTGTGTTTAAGGACTCTTCTTGTTATTTCTAGGTCTGATTTTTTATTCATTTTATTTTTATTTTATTGGTAGGCTTAATGTAATTAAAACCCTCAGTACTAAAATTCTAAGACACCAGGAGGTAGATTAAATTGTTGTTGTGTTATTAAATAGACTCTACAGCTCTTCTTGCTAGGGATAAAGCCCTACTATGATGACGTAATATTGCTCAAAGATGTCAGTAATTTCCAGATGTGGAAAAGAGCCTAAGCAGAGTGTTTCTTCACCAAAACAAATACACATTTTCTAGTTGGGTCTGTGTGCTAATTAAAAGAGTGTTTTCCTCTCATTTTGTCGTTATTCCATTTGTTAGAAAATAACCAAATAATTGCACTAAACACACAAACTTTTATGCATTTATCACATGCAAACAATAGAAATATTTTGACATGGTTGTTTTGGGGAGATTTCATGGGGGACAGTGTGGGTAAATACACTCTTCTTCCCGGTCACCATCCTGGAAAGTCCTGATGGACTCCAGAGCAAGAACAGCCCTAGAGACCGTTTATAACCCATCTCTTTTATCACTAAGTTGAGAGCTATTTTAGCAAGTGGCAGCTGTTGTCAGTTTCTTTGGATTGAAAATAAATAAATTCTGTTTTTATTCGGCAGATAGTTAATCAGGTGACTTAATTTTGAGCCAATAAATAGAGAAGGAATAGTCAAGTTTAGGAAGGGTTGCATAAAATAAGTTCTTTGTGATTTGACTCTGAGTTGAGGTATTTTCTTTCTTTGTTTCAATCCCCAAAATCCTTCCATCCCCCATCCCCCGCTTTGTAGTTTTGAACAGAATGCTTTAGTGAGTCCACAGGCCCAGAAATCATGTTTGTCATGTTTTAGTACTTAGGGTTGAGTAGAACTTCTTCCCTTTGAAGTTACCTCTGGGTGTCATCAGTTTGAAGGAGTTTCTTCTCATCCTACTGCTTTTTAGCTTTGCATCTTTCTAATAATTATATCTTTGTTTTCAGTTTTAAAGCATAAGATAGTTCCAGAGCTGTGTTTTGTTTTTATTTTAAACGAATACTGGAGTACCTCTGTAGTCGTCAATCACTGTTTTGGTAAGTTGGTGACTCCTTTATGCTACCCAAGATTTTTTACTTAAAATTGAGCATTTTTTACTTGCGTTTTAGGTCAGAGGAATCATATCCTCCGTGGTATTCCTTTTTCATCTCAGCTTCGTAAAGAAGTACTATAAATAGAGGCTTTCAACTTAGAAAGCACTGTGTATTTCATTGACTAGAACTAAACTGAACTGTAGGCTAATAAAAAGTACCAAATGAAAATATTATGGTATCTGATTGCATTCTATTGTAGGTGTAATGTAGTGTGAACAGTAGTAGCTTTGATTCATTGTAAATCCCGTCTGAATACTGACAACATGGTTAAAAATATCAGGAGATAAATCCCACAGGTCACATTTGCAGGGACGCTCATTGTACATATGTAAGACCTTATTTCATTATTTAAAAAACAGCAGTGTTGCTTGTAAGATTGGGTGATACCGTGGGCTGCGACAGGGATAGAGGTAACATGAGAGGTGAGCGGCTGCTGAATTACAGTACTGGTGCAGTTGAGATTCTTTTTCTGTTTTAGCAATAAGCTTTTTTGCATGAATAGTAGCGATCTCTTCATAGGCACGTTTCCCTTAGATCTCAGAGTACTGCGGCAGATTAAATGCAGGTAAAGACCTGAGATTTAAAAAGGAGCTCACTTTCAATTATGTTAAAATGAGGAATTTTTAATGAAAGACCATTTGTGTTGTTTCACATGGACAAAATGAAGGAGTACTTGAAGTTTCTTCAAACATACATACTAGACATTATCTTGTAACTTCCTTAAAGGAAATCCATTTATTTATAGTAGGGCATAGATTCCCAAACTTCCGTGGTTCCAGTGCAGTCAGTAAAGTTTCCATGACCTCTAGGCCAAAATAAATACCCAGCAGTTCCTGATAGTGATTAACCTCATAAAATTTAAATATTTGTATTCTGACAACTTATTGATTACTCAAAAAATAATGATACTGATAATTTGAATTAAAAAAATATTTTAATTTCATTCTTAGCTTAGTAATGGGATATGTGCTTGTTGGATACTGCAGTTTTTCAAATCTTAGAATCAGACTGAACACTGCCACCTGATTTCTTTTTTTTTTTTTTAAGATTTTTTATTTATTTATCTGACAGAGATAGAGACAGCCAGTGAGGGAGGGAACACAAGCAGGGGGAGTGGGAGAGGAAGAAGCAGGCTCATAGCAGAGGAGCCTGATGTGGGGCTCGATCCCATAACGCCGGGATCACGCCCTGAGCCGAAGGCAGACGCTTAACGGCTGTGCCACCCAGGCGCCCCTGCCACCTGATTTCTTATTTACATTTCTGTGCATTATTGTGCTGTGCTTTTTATCATAACAAGCATTGAAAACTCAGTTTCACAAGGATTGTCATGACGTGGAACATAACATGATCTAGTGGTGAAGCTGTAAACTACCTTGAGCTAGTAATTTTCACATCTGACAGATGTCACTAAGTTTCCCCCACAAATTTAAAATGTTCTGTAGTGCCCCTTTGAGTTTGCTGGGTGATTTGGAAACTGCAGTAGTACTGTAGCGATTGAAATTAGCTAATAATAAGTATTGGTGGCATCTTAGTTCAAGAATAATTATTGCCCTGCCAGACCATAGTGGAAGTGGGTAAACTGTATAGTAGGCAATTAACGGACTCTTCATCCACCTATGGGGAGACAGAATGACATATTAATTAAGAGCGATGGCTTTAAAATTCCTTTGGCTTTGACCGCAGTAAGAAAAACATTTTACATCTTCTCCCTTTCCTGTTCTCTCTCTTCTTTCCCTCTCCTCCCCTCCTCTCTCTTCTCTCTTTCACTTGCATACATGCACACATAAGTGAAACAGGAATTTTTAACAATGAGTTTCCTCATTTATAGAATGGGAATTAATAATATACAGTGTTGAGGGGATTAAATAAACTAATACATGTGAAACACTTAAAGCAGACTTTGGCTGTTAACTACTGCTGTATTATTTATTATTAGAATCTTAATTGAATAATCTCAATAAATAAATCCCCAAATATCTTAATGAGGTTAGGACTTTTGGAAATTGGAAAAAAAACAATATTTTTAACCTCTAAGAATGATATTATACATATAGTTGAAGGGCAAATTTTTTTCTGGATTTTTATCTCTGGGCAGATAAATTTTGTATCCCTTGCCAAAGATTTTCTACATTTATGCTTCTGAATTTGGATCCAGTTGAGAGATAAATAGAGAAGTCAGAACAAGGGAGATGAAAATGTATCTTTATGCTGATAAAGCTGATGAGAATACATGACTTTATATATGCAGCCAAGTGGCCTTTCTAATAAATTATTCCTGAATTAGATCTACCAACTAGCACAACCGAATAACTGCCGACATTTTACTACGTGGCAGAGAGCAGAACACAATGTACTTTCTAAATAAACAAATTGGAGGAAAGGAGAGCACAGGAGGCTGAAACAAGCAAGTGCATCTCTTTCTTCAAGACTTGCCAGTCAGCTCCTAAGGGAGTAAGACTGGGAACAGAGGCATAGGAATGTGGAGAATGAGTAATGTTACCCTAACAATGGGAACATCTTACAGGGATATAGGAGGCCCATAATCAAGTTTGTGTTTCATAACTTTTAGTAGTTAGGTATCCTTTCTGGTATGAACTTTAAGGATAGACACATCAGAATGTGAACCTTGCCTCTCTCATTTAATTGTACTGGTTTGGGCAACCTAGAATTTCTAGGAGCCCTAAAACAGTCCCAACTGCTTTGTCAGAAAAATTAACCACTCGCTTCTCTTCCCCGTTTCATTCATACATTATGAAGTTTATTAATGTTTGCTTTTTATTGATCTACAGTAATGTTAGAGTCATGAGACCAGCCTTAGTTGATCAGTAGTTATTTCTAATAGAATAATTCTATCACTCTGCCCCTATATTAATTGTAGTTGATAGTTCCATGAGGTTGTAGCTGGTACAGTAGTACATAATGCCTAGTCCAGGTTATTAGGTTGTACTATGTTAGGAGTATATAGAACTCATCTGTTTCATTATAAAAATTGATAGAATTATCTTGGCTTGTTTTTCATAGACAAAATTATGGTGAAAAAGTTTTCCCGGTAAGAGTTTTTATTGCTCCCTACTTCTCACCCTTTACTCTTCATCTTCTTCCTCCTGTTTCTTTGTTTCTTTTTTTCCCCCATCTTTTAATAAACATCTAGAATAGTACCTGTGTCTAGGAACTGTACTGGACAATAATGATATAATTTTAAACAAGATGTATTCAGTCCCTTTCTCTAAAACCCTAGTAAGGAGAGGACACATTACACAAATAATTTAATTATGATTGTGATGTTTAACAAAAAGTATAATATTAAATGAAAATTTAAAACAGAGAGTCTGCAGTGATTTTCCCTGTGAAGTGGCCATTTAAAACCTAGGGAATGAGAGAGATATCCAAAATGGTGGCATAGGAATTTCTAGCACTCTTGTCCCTGCAAGAAACATGAATTTGAACAACTGTCTCTGTGCAAAATACCTTCACAGGAACCAAGGATTCATGTGAGCAATTAGAGCATCTGCATGAAGCACAGAAATAAAAGATATATTGAGGAGGGCAGGAAAGATAGATTCACACTACTCCCATCACCCCTTCTCCAAGCATAGGCAACATGGTGCAGAGAGAGTTACCATCCCCTGGAAAAAAGAGATTGAAAAGTGAGCACCCAGCTTCACCATGGTTCCCAGAGTTGGTTCACCCCAACACTAGACAAACTCCTGCAACCATAGGTGGTTCCTTCTGGGCTGGCTCCTGCAGCCCCAGGCAACTCCTGTGGCCTCAGGATCCTGATGGGCCTTTGTGAACCCAGCGTCCCAGCACATCCTAGCACTGGGTGGCTCCTGTGGCCAAGGCTTTCTGCTGCTTCTCTGACCCCAGTTTGAGGTGGATACTTGTGAACCCAGGCTCCCAGCTGGGCCCAGCACCATGCCAGCTATCACAGACCCATGCTTTTGACCCATCCTGGGACTAGGCCAACTCCCATTGTACCAGACCCCCAATCACTCCAGCATCAGGCTAATCTCTTCCAACCTAGACTCCAGACCAGCTCCTATAGACTCAGGATTCAAACTCACTCTAGCACCATGACATCCCCCTGCAGCCCCACCTGCCCCAGATCCAAACTCCCAGGTTGGCTTCTGCAAAACAAGTCTTTTGGCCTTTCCTAAGATTGGACCAGCAGCCACAGATCCAGACACTGAGCCCAACCCAGTAGTTCTTGGTTCCTGGTTGGCCCCAGTGGATCCAGGATTGAGATCTTCCCATGGAGACCCAGATCCCAAGCTCATTACCACAGACTCACATACAAGGCCTACCTCCACAGACCCAGGCATGAGACCTGCTAATCCAAGGACTCTGGCAGCCAGCTTACTCTTAGATACCACCTGAAATCTCTGGATGGGCTATCTGGTGAAGGGTTTTCCCTGTCAAGGCCAGTCAGCAAAAACTGGAAGAGATGCCTGCTTCCTCAAATGCACAGACACCATGCAAGGGCCAAAAGGATCAGGAATAATCAAGGAAACATGACTCCAACAAAGGAAACTAATAAAACTCTAATAACTGACCCCAAAGAAATATAGATCTATGAATTGTCTGAGAAAGAATTCAAAACAATCAATTCCCTCAAAGAAGTATAGTAAAATACAAGGAAACACAGACAACTAAATAAAATCAGTGAAACAGTACGTGAACAAATGAGAAGCTCAATGAAGAAATAGAAACCATTTCCAGAAACCAAACGGAAATCCTAGAGTTCAAGAATATATTGACTGAACTAAAGAACTCAGGAGAGAGCTTTGATAGCAGACTAGACCCAGTAGAGGAAAGAATTATTTAACTAGAATACAGGTAATTAGAAATCATCCAGTGAAAATAATAAAGAGGAGTTTAAAAACCCTACATCAATTATAGGATACCATTAAAAGGAACAACTTATGCATTATTGAAGTCCCACAAGGAGAACAGAAGGAGAAGGCACAGATAGCTTATTTAGAGATATAATGGCTGAGAAATCTGGCAAGGTCTTTAGACATCCATGTTCATGAATCTAATAGGTCACCAAAAAACTTCAAGCCCAAACAACTTTGTCCAAGACATTTTATAATAAAACTGTCTAAATTCAAGACAGAGAATTTTTAAAATAGGGAGAGGAAATTTCTCAGATATATAGGAACCCCCGTAAGATTATCAGTGGATTTCTTAGCAGATACCTTCAGACCAGAAGGAGTGGGATGATACATTCAAACTGCCCTGGGACAGGATAAAGGATAAAAGCATAAAGGATAAAACTGTCAACCGGGGATACCTTACTTTATCTGGCAAAGTAATCTTTCAGGAATGGAGGAGGTATAGACTGAGGGAGTTGATCACCACTAGACCTGCCTTACATGAAATGCTGAAAGTTCTTCAAGCTCAAACAAAAGAATGCTAATTAGTAACATTGAAAACATATGAAACTATAAAGCATATTGGTAAGTGCTATGTATATAATCAACCTGAGGATATACAAATCCTGTAATATGGTGGTGTGTTAATCACTTAACTTGAGATTGAAGGTTTAAAGGACAAAAGTATTAAACTATATAATAAACATATAATTATATAACTATATAATATATGTATAATACATATATATAGCTACAATAATTTTTCAATGAACATACAATGTAAAAAGAGAGAAATTGTGACGTCAAAAATATAAAATAAGGGGAAAGGAGTAAAAGGGTAGGGCTTTTGTATATAATCAAAGCTAACTTGTTATCAGGTTGAAACAGACCATTATATCTGTAAAATGTTTTGTGTAAGCTGTGATAATCACAAAGCAAAACCTACATAGGTACACAAAAGATAAAAAGAAGGGAATCAAAGCATAGCGTTACAGATAGCCATCAATTCATAAAGACAGATAACAGAATAGTAAGAAAGAAAAAAAGGAGCTATAAAACAGCCAGAAAACAATTTATAAGATGGCATTAGTAAGTCCTTACCTATCAATAATTACTTTAAATTTAAATTTAAGCAGACTAAATAATTCAAAGGCCTAGAGTGGCCCTATGGATTGAAAAAGAAGACCCAACTACGCTAACTGCAGGAGACTGCAGTTTAAGGACACACACATAGGCTCAAAATGAAGGGATGGGGAAAGATATACCACATAAGTGGAAAACAAAAGAGAGTAGGCATAGTTATATCAGACAAAATAGATTTTTGAGTCATAAACTGTAACTTGAGAGAAAGAAGGTGATTATATAATGATAAATGGGTCACTTCATCAAGAGGATATAACATTAATAAATATTTACATACCCAACATGGGGACACCTAAATTTACAAGGTAGTTATTAACATATCTGAAGGGAGAAATAGACAGCAATACAATAATGGTAGGGGACTTTAGTACCTCTCTTTCAAAAATGGAAAAAATGATTTTCCAGACAGAAAATCAATAAGAAAACATAGGACTTAAATGACACATTAGTTCAGATGGACTTAACAGACATTTGCAGGTAGTTATATCCAGCAGCAGCAGAAAACACATTTTTCTCATGTGCAAATGGAATGTTACCCAGGATAGATCATATTTTAGGCCACAAAACAGTTCTTAATTTAAGATTGAAATCATATCAAGCATCTCTCCCAGCCACAGTGGTGTGGAACTAAAAATCAACAACAGGAGAAAAACTGCAGAATCCACACGTGTGAAAATTAAATGTACACTCCTGAACAACCATAGGTCAAAAAAAGAAAACAATATCTTGAAACAAACTAAAATGGAAACACGACAGACCACAACTTAACGGGATGTAGCAGAAGCAGTCCTAAGAGGGAAATTTATAGTGTTAAATGTCTACATTAAGAAAAAACAAAGATGGGGCGCCTGGGTGGTTCAGTCATTAAGCGTCTGCCATCAGCTCAGGTCATGATCCCAGGGTCCTGGGATCAAGCCAGTGCATCGGGCTCCCTGCTCGACGGGAAGCCTGCTTCTCCCTCTGCCACTCCCCCTGCTTGTATTCCCTCACTCCCTGTCTTTCTTTCTCTGTCAAATAAATAAATAAAATCTTAAAAAAAAAAGAAAGATTACAAATAAGCAACCTAACTTTACACCTTAAAAAATTAGAAAAAGAGGGGCGCCTGGGTGGCACAGTGGATAAGCGTCTGCCTTTGGCTCAGGGCGTGATCCCGGCGTTATGGGTTCGAGCCCCACATCAGGCTCCTCTGCTATGAGCCTGCTTCTTCCTCTCCCACTCCTCCTGCTTGTGTTCCCTCTCTCGCTGGCTGTCTCTATCTCTGTTGAATAAATAAAATCTTAAAAAAAAAAAAAATTAGAAAAAGAGCAAACTAAGCCCAAATTTAGCAGAACTAAAGAAACAACAAAGATCAGAGCAGAAATATACAAAATAGAGATGAGGGAAATTATAGAAAAGATCATCAAAACTAAGAGCTTGGTATTTTTTGAAAAGATAAAATTAAAAAGTCTTGACTAGCTAGAAAAAAGACTCAAAATCAGAAATGAAAGCAGAGAGATTACAACTGACACTACAGAAATACAAAGTATCATAAAAGACTACTATGAGCAATTATTTGCCAACAAATTTGATAACCTAGGATGGATAAATTTCTACGAACAACCTACCAAACTGAATCGTGAAGAAACTAAATTTGAACAGACCAATAACGAGTAAGAGGGTTGAATTAGCAATCACAAACCTTTCAATGAAGCAAAGCTGAGGATCAGATCATTTCACTGATCTGAATTCTACCAAACATTTAAAGAATTAACAACAATCTTTCTGAAACACTTAAAAAAAAAAAAAAAAAAGGAAGAACACTCACAAACTCATTTTACAAAGCCCGTATTTCTTGGTACCAAAGTCGGATAAGGACACCATAGGAAAAGAAAATTACAGTCCAAAAAAAAAAGGAAAAAGAAAGAAAATTACAGTCCAATATCACTGATGAACATAGATATAAAAATCCTGAACAAAAATCGAGTTTAACAATGTACGTAAATCAGTGTTGTACAGAAAAACTTTCACAAACTTCAGCATCCTTTCATGATAAAAACTTCTCAACATATTGGGTATAGAAAGAATCTACCACAATATAATAGACTGTATATGCCAAACCCACAGTCAACATCACGCTGAGTGGTGAAAGGTTGAAAGATTTCCCAGCTGAACTGGGAAAAAGATAAGGGTGCCCACTCTCACCACTCATAGTCAACATAGTTTTGAAAGTCTCAGCCAGAATAATTAGGCAAGAATAAAACACTAAAGGTATCTGAATCAGAAAGGGAGAAGTTACATTGTCTCTTTTGGCAGATGATATGATCTTATGTATAGAAAACCCTAAAGATTACACCAAAACTCCGTTAGACCTATAAAACAAATTCTGTAAGATTCAGGATAAAAAATCAACATACAAATCAGTTGTGTTTCCATATCCTAACAGTGTACTCTCTGAAAAAAAGTAAAAGAATCCCATTAATAATAGCATCAAAAATAATGAAATACCTGGAAATAAATTTAACCAAGGAGGTGAAAGATCTCTACGCTAAAAATTTTGTCATTGATGAAAGAATTTAAAGAAAACAAATAAGTGGAAAGATATCCCATTTTCATGGATTGAAGGAATTAATATTGTTAAAATGTCCCTATTACCCAAAGCCATCTAATAGATTCAGTGCAATCCCTGTTAAGATTAGAATAGCATTTTTTACAGAAATAGAAAAAACAATCCTGAAATTACTATGAAACTGCAAAGGTTCCCAGATAGCCAAAACTCTGAGGAAAGAAAATGCTGTATGCATCACAATTCCTGGCTTCAGGCATCATTGTAAAGCTATAGTAATCAAAACACTATAGTACTTGCACAAAAGCAGGCATATAGAACAGTGGAACAGAACTGAGAGCCCAGAAATAAACCCCTGCACATAGAGTCAACTAGTATTTGACAAGGGATCCAGGAATACTCAATGGGGAAGGGTAATTACTTCAGTAAATGTGGTTGAGAAGACTGAATATTCTCATGCAAAAGAATGAAATTGGACATCTGTCCTACACCATACACAAAAGTTATTTCAAAATGAATTAAAGACTTAAATGTAAGACTGCTACGAGTGTAAAACTACTAGTAGGAAATGGGGGTGGGGTGGGGAGAGAATCCTTGGCATTAGTCTTGGTAATGATTTTTTTTTTAATGATTTTTGAGTAAAAGCTCAAGCAACAAAAGCAAAAATAAACAATTGTACTACATCAACCTGAAAAGCGTCTTCGTGGCTAAAGAGACAATCAGCAAAATAAAAAGGCAACCTACAAAATGGCAGAAAATATTGCAAACCATCTATCTAATAAGGTCTTAATATCCACAATACATAGGAATTCATATAACTCAACAGCAAAACAGCAACAAACCAAAGAATCTGATTTTTTAAATGGCAAAGGAGTTGAAATAAACATTTTCCAAACATGTACAGATGGCCAACAGGTACATGAAAAGGTGTTCAACCTTACTAATAATCAGGAAAATGCAAATAAAAACCACAATGAGAATCACCTCACATCTGCTAAAGTGGCTGTTAACAAAAAGATAAGAGAAGACATAACAAGTGTTTGCAACTCTCTGGAGAAAAGTTAACCCTTTTGTACCATGGATAGGAATGTAAATTGGTACAGCCACTAGAGAAAGCAATATGGAGATTCCCCAAAATAGTAAAAATAGAAGTGCCATATCATCCATCAATCTCACTTCTTTGTATATATCTGAAGGAAATACACTATTTCAGAGAGGTATCTGTACCCTCATACTCACTGCAGTGTTATTTCAGTAGCCAAGACATGGAAAACAACTATTATGTCCATCAATGGATGAATAGATGTAAAAAATGTGGTGTAGGTAGATACAGTAACATATTATTCAGCCATAAAAAAGGAAATTCTTTTATGACTGTATGGATGGACCTTGAGGAAATAAGTCAGAGAAAGGCAAATACTAAATGTTCGAAACTTTTTTGTGGAATCTAAAAAGCTGAACTCATAGAAATGAGAGTAGAATTGTGTTTGCCAGGGACTTGGGCTTTGTGAAATGAAGAGGCATTGGTACAGGGGTATAACCTTCCAGCTATAAAATGAGTTAAGTTGTGAGAATCTAAGACACAGCATGGCGAGTGTAATTTACAGCGCTGTGTTATATACTTGAAAGTTGTTAAAGAGAGTATGTCTCAAATGTTTCCACTAAAAGTAAAAATCATAATTATGTGATAGAGTGAAGGTATTAGCTAACCATATTGTGATATTCATTTTACAGTTTATACAAGTATCAAATCTTCATGTAGTACACCTTAAACTTGCAAATGTTATATACCAGTATCTCAGTAAGCTGAAGAAAATATTTACGTTTCTAAAGATTTAGATAAAAAAGACTTGGGGGATGAGTAGGAGTGCCATATGACTACGGAGGCCAGTAAAGTATTAGAAGAGGAGAATATTCCAAGCAGAGGAATCAATATCAAGAGAGTCCCAGGGGTGGTAAAGAGCTTAGTTTTATTCAAAGATCTGAAAGAAAGCCAGTGTTGTTAAGTGTAGAAAATGGGCAGAAATTATTCAAGATATGTGAAGATGCAGGACTTATCTAGTAGGATTTTTATCTAGGTCAAGGATTTTACACATAAATCCTAAGATAATTTGCTTAATTTTAATTTTCTGCCCCATCTTTAATGTTGAATTTTATAATTTTGATTTAATATATAATGTGTTGACTTACATAGATGTACTGTTTTGAGTGGTTTCTTATTATTTCCTTTCCCATTTTCCCATTGAGACTTTGTTCTTTAAGAAACACAATGAGGGGCGCCTGGGTGGCACCGCGGTTAAGCGTCTGCCTTCGGCTCAGGGCGTGATCCCAGCGTTATGGGATCGAGTCCCACATCAGGCTCCTCTGCTATGAGCCTGCTTCTTCCTCTCCCACTCCCCCTGCTTGTGTTCCCTCTCTCGCTGGCTGTCTCTATCTCTGTCAAATTAAAAAAAAAAAAAAAATCTTAAAAAAAAAAAAAAAGAAACACAATGAAAAGTCTTTGGTTTTATTTGGAATGAATTAGATCCTTAAAGTTACTGCTTTCAGCTACATACTGGGTAGTGGATTGATTATTGTTATTTTAAGTCTAATGTGACAGTGGTTATTGATTCGCAGATGATCTTATTTTAGACTAGAAATTCCTAGAAATGGTTGCTATCCATGGCAGAAAATTTACAAGCACTGTTGTTGTTTTTTTTTGTTTTGTTTTTTGTATTTTGTGTTTTTTGTTTTACTCAAAAAAGAGCAATTGCTTTCTTGTACGGAGTTATCAATTATCCTTCTGGCTATTTCACTTGAACTAGCCATGCTTTCCTATTTCCTGTGGATATATATAGCCAGAAATAAGTGTTTTCAACAGCTGAATGGAATGGTATTTGATTAGGTCTGAGTAATGTAAAAACTTTTCCATTGGCTTTATATGATTGAATTTGTACTATGGAAAATTAAGCCAAGCATTGTTTATGCTTCCCAAAATATATAATTGCATTGTTTGAAAACTATATACCCCCTTTTCCCTCCAAGAACATAATTTTGTTTTTTGCATCTCAGTTCAGGGGCTGTATAGCATATTTTCTTCTCTTAGCAGTGCATTTTCTCCTGTCTGTGGCTACAGTTTGTATTCTTTCATGAATAACAAAAATAAGTGGGGCTCTTTATTTGTAATCAGGAGTATGACCACACCCCATATAGAGTTTTTGTTAAAATTTTAGTATACTGCTGAATACGCTTTCAGGACCTTGAGCTTGACCCCTGGCCTTAAGCATGAAGGGTGATAGGAAAAAAAAACAGTTGGGGGTGAGGGGAGCATATATTTGCTTGTAACTCACAAACATTTATATATTGACTTTTGTTGATTCTTTCCTCCTAAAATAATTATTTCTCTCTCTTAAATTACATTTATTTTTGGGCTTGAATCATCTATCATATTTATGAATTGGTCCATTCTTTCACATGAATTGAATTTGTTTTGAGATAGTTTACTTGCAAAGTCTCTTAGATTTCATATCCTTTGTTTCTGCAACCACTTGCATTTGAGCATTTAGTGTGTTATCCCTGAATAACTGCAACCCATCTTCCTAACTTTTTTCTCAACTCCAAACTATCTGACATGTAAATGCTAGAATGATTTTTCTCAGTAATTACTTTTGACAGGTTACTTTAACATAATTTAGGATTGTTTTCATTTTTAATTAAAAATGATGCCCCTATTCCAATAAAAGTATAAGAAAATATTAATAGGACAGGGTTTTACTTTTCTCACCTAACAAGTATGGAGGAAGGCAGTCTAGTACAACTTTCGTGGTTCTATGATACCAAAAGGGTCTGGGCTCATTCTTTTTTTCGCACTGTTTAGTACATGGCTTTTCTCCTTGTGCTTGCAAAATGGCTGGGTACTGTAGCTTTGCATACATATTACAGATAAAGACACATACAAGGGGCAGAAGGTGTTTGCCAAATGAGTCTAACTCTTTCATTAAAGACCCACCCACTAGATTTCCTTTTATTTCTTACTGACAAAGGAGCTTAGAAAATCATGTTTTAGTTGGGGAGGGACTCACAGATTCAAAATCTAGATTCCATTAGAAAACAAGGAAAATGGAGGGGCACGTGGGTGACTGTTGGTTAAGCGTCCGACTCTTGGTTTTGGCTCAGGTCATGATCTCAAGGTTGTGGAATTGAGCCCCACACCAGGCTCTCTACCCAGTACCGAGTCTTCTTCAGAGTCTTTCTTCCTCCCTGTCTGCCCCCCCCACCCACTGGCGTCTCCCTCTCTTCCCCTCTCTCTCTCTCAAATAAATACATAAAAATCTTAAAAAAAAAAAAAAAGAGAAAGGAAGGAAGAAAGAAAGAAAGAAAAAGTAAAGGAAAACAAGGATGATGGAATAGGTATTGAATGTGTCTACCAAAGTCTCTTGTTAATAACTCCATTTTGCCTAGCATATTAGACTCTTCGGCTGAGCTAGAAGGATCAGACCAGAGTCAGGCATTTAGAGGCACCAAACCACTCAAAGAAAAGAGGCTAGCCACCTCCCATATGTAATTCAAGCTCTCTTACCAATTTAACAAAATATGTGTAAAGAGAATCAAAAATGTTCTGATGTATCCCATTACTGTTTCTGTATTTTTTCAAAAATCACAAACGTTATTTTAAAAATATTTTTGTTTCCTTGTTTGTGGTAGCGGTCCTGGGCTTAGAGGGTGTCCTGAGCCTACATGCTAAGCTTACTGCCTGTCAGTATTTCCACAGTACTTCCTATACTCCTATTGTGTTAGAAAGATACCCAAATTTTAACTTCAGGGATATGATTAATTCACTGAAGAGCCTTAAGGAAGTTAACCTGTCAGGGCCTCTGTTTCTTCATCTATGAAATGGCAACACTGGCCCCAATAGAAAAGGAAGCAAAAAATATAAATAAGCAGCTCACAAAAGTGGAAATGCATATGGCCAGTTAAATTATTTTTTAAAAATATTAAGCCTCACTTAGAACAAAAGAAAGTTTAATTTAAAAGATGCCTTTCTCAAACATACAGCAGAGATAATACCCCATTACAGTAAGAATATATATGTATATATAAAGTAAGGTAGGATTTTTCCTTTCCCAGTGTTGTTTTACCTGCACAATATTCTATTCACTTACATTCTAGACTTGGTACATTGAGAGACAGACAAAAATAAG
The DNA here is from genome assembly GCF_002007445.2 of Ailuropoda melanoleuca. NCBI lineage: Eukaryota > Metazoa > Chordata > Mammalia > Carnivora > Ursidae > Ailuropoda > Ailuropoda melanoleuca. The sequence continues at coordinate 2,429,762 of NC_048233.1, read as the reverse complement.
AGACAGATGGTATAATGGAATTTACAGAAAAACAGGAAAGCGAGTCGTGGCTCCTACCTCTCATCACTTGATAAAATTGATAATAATTATATTATCTCTAGAAGCACAAATCCACCATTTAAATGGTAAACATCTCTTTTTTTTTTAGCATTTTGAACATTTTTGTGAGCATTTTGAGGCTATATAAGAAGCCCTTCTGATAATTTCTCCTTACCCCTTACCATACTTGTTAGATTAATTGAGGCTTTATTTTCACTTTGTTAAAGATCCTCATGGAATGCTAGAACAGCCAGTGGACTACTCTCAAATATACGCTGCCCATCTCAGTTAACCTTTTGAGTTGTATGATTGCTATAAGTTAGTTACATTCGTTTTCACATATATCAAGGATATAATTATATTGTTGATTACAATATCAAGAATAAGTAGAATTAAGTGTTTTTTTTTGCGATTTCCTTTTTATTCTACAAATGCAGGGAAATACAAAGTATATTCAGAAACAAACTTAAGGTTATAAGTAGATTAAATCCAAAATGCATTTAAAAATAAATTTAAGGTACGTAAGTAGCTTCCTCTAGTGCTATTCCTTGTACTTGTCTTGTAGAAATAGAATTTAGTGTTTTTATGATTATATGAAACCAGTGACATTTGTAAGACCAAATACTTTTATGAAACTGAAGCTGAATGTTGTGGGAAGAGGATACAAGGAAGTCATTTTAAAATCGTTGTTGACTGAGGTAAAAAGGAATTTTTTAAATCTAAAGGTGTTTTAGACTGAAATTGCTTTCAAAGATCTTTAACTTCTAGTCCTACTTTAACAAAACAAACTGGATAGGATACAAAAAAGACAATGCACAGTTTAAGTCAGGGGATCAGATGGTGAGCTTTGACCTCACCTGCAACAAGAATTGGTGACACAGTGTATGTTTATATGTGTAATTTTTCCATTCCGTAGTCAGTTTTTTTAAGTTAATCAGCTAGCAGAATTGAGTGTCGTAAAAAGGGCATCTTCTGTAATTTCTTATAAATAATCTGTTCATTCGGGGAACCTCAAAAAGGAAAGTTTTTATATAGTGTATTGTATAGTATAAATTATTTATAAAAATGTTATAAATACCCGATTCTCAAATGATAAATAACTAAAACCTACAGCACCTTTTCTATGATGTAGTATCTTTAAGATTTAATACAAACTGGGTTAAATTTTTTCATATGGATTTGGTTTGAATTCAAGGACAACTTAACAAATATTTTAATTTTTTACATTCTAAAAAGTAATTTTTTCCAACCCCAACAAAAACTAATTCTAATGCTCAGGAAGTCAGGACAGCTGTATCATGATATGACTTGCCTAGGTTTGATATTTTACTGAGATACCTGCCAATTGGAATTAAGGCCCTATGGGTATAATAAGGATAGACTTAATTATTGGCTTACTATATTTAAATCAGAATGAAAAGCTTACAGAATTTTGTACCCATACCATGAAAAAATGTGAAGCTGTTTTGGACTAAAATTTCATAGCTTTTGTGGCTAATGAGGCATGAAATAAATTGGCAAGCTCAAACTACTCAGAGTACAGTGGTACAGTGTGCGTTTTCTAATTCCCAGCCCTTGGGATTCCAGCAAAGGTCACAAATTAAACAAAGTCGGGATTAATCAAAACTACAATCAAATAAAACCCAATCATTAATCCTCTCCCAAGTTACAATGGAGTGATTGTGTAATTGTGTGAGAAGCACTGGAGAGGGCTCTTTTGTAGTATATAGGAAAATCAACATTAAGGTGTCAAACAGAAAAATGAAACCCTGCAGGTGAAGCTGTCTCTAGAGCCAAGAGAAACTGGCAATTTATGCAGAGTTGCAAGTGAACCTTTGGAGTATTGAAAAGGGTGTTGGCACTAGCTGTAGAACATGGGGGTCTCGCAGTGGGGCCCTCCACAGAGATTAGTTTATGGGCCGCAGCAGGCCCTGTTTGCTGAGAAGTTTAGTGTTTGGGTGTAGCAGCTCCAAGCAACAGTCTCTCCAAAGTTAACTGCCAAAAATTTACTGTGTAATTCTCAGCTCTTTGTAATTTTGAAACAGAATTTATAGAAAAGCATTTCCTCTGTGGGAGTAATTAAGTGTCAGAATATGTCATTCCTAACCAAAAGGGGAAAATTCCCAAAGAAGAGAATTTTAAGCCCATATTTCTTCTGTGTTCCTGACTTTTGAACTTAATGATGCCGGCTTTATGATTGCTGTCTTATTATTTCTGCTATTTTCTATTCCACAGTGATTATTTTCTTCATTGTTCATCCCTTAGTGTCAAGTCAATGTCCGTTTTGCCTATTTTTAAAAGTCAACAGTGATATTATCCAGTTATGCTAAGATTATAACTTAAGAAACAATTTTGATGTTTAATTTATCCCATATTGTTTATATTATATACGGGTATAGTTTTGCATGTGTGCTTTGAGGATAGCATTGAGTCTTTATTGGTTAGTTTTCTGCTTTCCTCACATCCGGAATAGAAAAAATTTGAATAATTTACCCCATCTCTGATCTGGTTACTGGTTCAAAAGCCCCAAGACAGGTGATTGCCTGTTATTACATGACTCAGATTGAGTTTCTGTATTACAGAATTTCTTTTTCTTAACATTTTTTGCCATTTATGTTTTCTGAGCCCTTTGTGTATGCAGAACAGTCTTGGGTGCTGTATGGGATACCCGTTCTTTTCTCAAGTAATTTACCAATTAGCATCCATGCATACTTATAGCTGGTTAGTCCTATAAAATTATGTTACTAAAAGTATCACTTTTAGCCCAAGCATTTATTGTAACGAGGTATTATTTCAGGTTTTGTCTTCCATTTATGTTCCTACGTATGACATTTTCATATCACCACCGAAACATCACAAATTGAGTTTTATCATTGGAAAATAAAGGAGTTGGAATTTTAATAATGTGATTCTTGTGTTTAAATTTTTCCACCGCAAAGATGTTCTTGGCATGTTTAAATTCTGCATGTCTTTACTTAACTCTATTAAGTTTTCATTTTCAAAGTAGCAAATCTTGACTCAGTAGAAATGGGAAAGTATATAGGATACTTGTGTGTCTGTTTATGTGTTTGTGGTGGGAGTAGAGTTCTTGTTTCATTTTATTTTACATTTGTTTTTCTGATTTTATGTATGTAAATGAAATGTTAAATACATTGTTCTACAATTTGTATTTTAACTGAAGAATATGTCATGGTTATTTTTTAATGTCAACGTAAAGATCTGCTCTATTCTGTTTAACAACTGGTTAGTGTTCCATTATATAGATGTTACGCTGTTTTTTAAAATTATTTCTCTGATGAAGGCCATTTAGGTTAATTCCAGTTTTGCACTATTGCAATCAAACTGCAGAGAACATTATTATACTTGCATCTTTTCACATGTAAGCATAACTCTCTAGAAATAGATTCTTTAATGGAATTGTTGTCAAAGCATACTGAATATTTTATTTTGGTACCTATTGCTTAATTGTTCTCAACAAAGACTCTACCACATATGCTTTCATCAACTGTGTATGAGAGTGTGTATTTCCTCAAACTGTCGAGCGTACTGTATTTTATCTTTTAAATTTCAGCTGACCTACTTTTATATTTGGGATATCTTTCCATATCATTACTCTTTCTCCTCCAGTAGTATAGTATTCCATGGTACTATGTTCAGTTAGTTCTCCATTGTTGGGCATTGAAGTCACTTCTAATACTTAGCCATTTTACATACAATGCTACAAAATAGTAATAAATTTGTAATAATACAAAATTTGTATGAAGATATGAATAACCCAATACAAAAGGCATCTTGCATGTATGCAGGTATATCTGTAGGATAAAGCCCCAGAAGTGGAATTGTAGGGTTAAATGGCATATGCATCTGAAATCCTAGTTATTATTAAATGAAAAAAACAAAATGGAAAACAGTGAGCATAGCATCCTGCCATTTGTTGAAAATAGGGAGGTATAGGAATGTACATATGTGGACACACACACACTTGTTATTTTCTGGACCAGTGGAGGACAATACGATGGACAAAGGTTAGAGGGATATTTTTCACTCTACATTCATACACATAATTTTGAATAATTTTTAGAAATTTTAACCATGGGAATGTATTACCTATGTGATATTTTAAGTATTTCCTTAATGTTGTGATAACAGCCTGAGCTTTCGGGGCGCCTGGGTGGCTCAGTCGTTAAGCGTCTGCCTTCGGCTCAGGGAGTGTTCTCAGGATCGTGGGATCGAGCCCCGCATCAGGCTCCCTGCTCCTCTGGGAGCCTGCTTCTTCCTCTCCCACTCCCCCTGCTTGTGTTCCCTCTCTCGCTGGCTGTCTCTCTCTCTCTGTCAAGTAAATAAATAAAATCTAAAAAAAAAAAAAAGCCTGAGCTTTCAAGTTAAAATTACATTTAGTGTAATTTATTTTACTCTTGATCTCAGTTTCCATATGAAACTGGTAAATGCCGTCTTGTAGAGTTAGGAGACTGAAATAATAAATTGTATGGGAAAGCATATACACAGTGGCCAGCATTTGACACATGTAAGTAAATAGTAAGTTCTTTTAGATTTGTTTCATTCTTTCTGCCATAGTTATTCCTGTAAAATGAAATCCTGAGAGGTAATGTTTAGAGGGATGAAACTTAGTCACAGAATGTCTGTTATCTCTTCCACTCTACGTAAATGTGAATATAGAGGCAGAGGTGAACCATTTGGTTTACCAGGAAGGAGTCCTTTACCCTGGCCTGATTTTTGTGACAGTGACTTCTCTTATATTACAAGACAGTGAAAAGATGGTCATGAGTTGGAAACTAATATGTATCTGTACACACACACACACACACACACGCACGCGCGCACACACACACAAAAGCTGTTATAGTGCTTCATTGAGTAAAACATTTATTAAGAAACTATGGCTGATGTAGGCAGTCCTTAAGCCAGGTTCATATGTTATCAGGTGTATTAGTCTTGCATTTAGTGTGTGTGTGTGTGTGTGTAAATGGGCTGTATTTAAAAGCCACTAAAATTTAGCTAGTGATAGCTTCTGGGAAATTCTGTAAAGAAATTTTGAATTAGCGATGTGTATATACAAAAGAATATCAGCTTTTTAAAATAACAAGTGCAGGAGTACCTGGCTGGCTTAGTTGGTAGAGCATGTGACTCTTGATCTCAGGGTTGTGAATTCAAGTCCACCATTAGGGATAGAGATTACTTAAAATAATAAAAATATTAGAAAATAAAAAAAATAACAAGTACATCACTATAGTATATTTAAATGTCTTGTGTTTCTTCCAAATTCACTTCATTAGGTTTTACTTCTAAATCATTTGTACCTCATAGACTTCATAAAACTTTTTCTTGTCAAAGATGTCACATTCATAATACATAATTTTCATAATTTTTGTGTGTGGCTGCAAGGCTTGGCTAACACTAAAGAGATGGTTTGTTTTGTTTTCTTTTAAGAGTCTTTTAATGTGACAAAAATACTGCAAAGAAAAAAATACCTCCTGCTCCTTCCAGAATGATTCTGGGACTCATCTTTGACTCCTCCATTGCTCACAACCATTTTAGCACCCAGTCCTTCTGATTCTAAAATACTTGATTTCTCTTGTCCTCTTCTTTTTAGCACACCTGTCACTACTATAATTTGTACCTTCATGATGATTTTTGCTTGTATTTTCTTGATTGCCTCTTAAGTGGTCTTGTCTCATTGTAATACATGCTTCGTATTGCCTGCCATAATGCTTGGGATATAGTTTGGATATGGTGAATCTTGGACGTAAAACTTTTCAGTGTCTCTGTTTCCTCTCCTCATATTCCTCCCACACAAAAATATTTTTCTTAGTTTAGCATGTTTAGATCTTCCTGATCACTTTCTTGTTTTCTGCTACACCTACATGTAGTTCAAGTTACTTATTCTCATTGCTATGTAGTATTCCAGTCCATGACTATACAACAATTTATCCATTCAACCATAGATAGAAATTTGGGTTGTTTCCAGTTTGGAGATAGTGCAGATAGAACACATTATAGTTTATTTGCCTCTTTACCTATAGTCTCTTCCATATAGATCCTGAATCAAGGCCATGTATTATTTTTATCTTTGTAATTTCCAGCATGTTGCTAGCACATTGCATGGCATATAAATGTTTTTGAAAGTATGGAGAGAGAGAGCGGGAAGGTTACCCTGCTGTTGTAACACAACAGACAATACCCATTGCCCTTCTTAGAATGGTAAGTTAAAAAAAAAAAAAATCTGCCCTATATTTCTCAGGCTTCTTATTGTAGCAGTGTTCACTCATAGGCCTTTATAATGGAAAAGCAAGCTCTCTGTATCTCTTTTCAAAACCTTAGGGATTTTATTAAGATGCCACTTCACCATATCTCTACTTAGTAAATTCTTCCACTCCTTCTCTGACTATTGAACACATTTTTATTTCTATTAGAGACAAAGTTGTCTGCAGGAAATCAGTGATAGAGTATTCTTATATACAATCAAGCTGTTACAGTTGCTGGAAGAATACGGATGACAGGGAATCAAACCTATACCTTTCTGAGTCTTAACATCTCAAGAATCCACTAGGAGTGAATCCACCTTAAAATTGTCAAAAGAGAATCCTTATCATGGATTATAATCTGAGGATGTAAAGAATTGCAAATTCCAATTTTTTGTTCCGATCCAGTCCTAAACTCAGTCTTTACTGATTTTATCCACGATTTTATTTGCTTGTTCTTATTCGGGAAGTTACGGTGATATGATTGAAGCATAGTGAATAGGTATTTTCTTGTCCATTTAGTTTCTTGATGTGCAGCTACCCTGCTTATTTTCTAAACTAAAAGTGAAAACTTCACTAAAAGTGAAAAGGTAGCCCCTTTCAGATCAGAGTCACTCTAAAAGGAATCAGGATTGACTACCTGGGTAGAAAATTAAGGTTTGTTTTCATTTAAAAATTTGAGAAACAAGTACAGTCAACCCTCATTATTCGTGGATTCTGCAAATTCACCTACCTGCTAAAATTTACTTGTAACTCTAAAATCAATACTCATGACACTTTCACAGTCATTTGTGGACATGGACAGAGTGGCAAAACTTTTTGACTCGCCCTACATGCCCATCACCAGATGAGGTTGAACAGGGTGGTATTTTGCCTTCTTGTTTTAGCTCCCAAGCTGTAAACAGTTGTCCTTTTTTATGTTCTGTTTCGGCCACGTTTCACGTTTTTGCATCAAGTGCCATTTAATGTTCCTAAGACACAAAGGCTGTGATGGACCTTATGGAGAAAACACATATTAGTGAACCTCCATTCAGGCATGAGATAACAGTGCTGTTGGTGATGAGTTCAAAGTTAATGAATCAATAACATATATTTAATAAGATACCTTTGAACAAGAACACACGTAAAATACAGTTATGTTTTGATTGGTTGATGAAAATGTTGTAGCCAGAGGCTTACCCAAACTTAACACTGTATTTTCCTTAGCAGCAGAAGTTCAGTATGTGCTAATTCAGTGTTGACAGCTACTTTATACAGTATAACTACCTCAAATAAGAAGTGTCGGCTGTACTTGATTGCCTTTTACTCCTGCTGTTATCAAGCTAAATTTATTCCTTTTTTTTTTTTGTCTTTTTTCCTTCAGCACTCAGTACAAGACAATTCACCTTCACTTTGCTGTAAATATATGTAACTTCATCTCAAGCTTCAGTTTCTTTTGCTACATATTCTCATATGAGACAGGTTTCTCTTCTAAAAGTACCAGTTGCCTGGTGCACATATACCATGATTGTCAATGATGGTTTTTATTTAATCAATTATACATTGAATTGTCAGTGTAGAAAATGCTGCTTCTGCTTTGAATTATCTGTTTCACTTCAGAGTATAATGTTAAGGCAAAGTAGCTTCATTCCTAGAAACTTGAGACCTCTAAAGCATGTTCTGTTCCTCATGAATGTTCTCTGTGGGCACTTCAGATAGACTATCTTTTACCCATGGTTTTAGGTGATACACTGGGAAAGCATGCAGTTGCTTTAGAAGCCTTTATAAATAACACTTGGGTACTTGTATAATAAATATTTATCTTCCTTTAACATTTTCTGTTTCTCTTCCATAAGTTTATTGAATTCACTGCCCCCAACTATATGGTATCAAGCACTTCTCTCGTTTTTTGCTAATAAAAGACTAAGAATCTCTCCCACATTAATAGCATATTTCTACAAATAAGGGATTATTTCTTTCCATATCATGTTCAGCAGTGCTAATCCTTTTAGAACCATTGATGAGAGCAGTTTCTGTGTTTTAATGCTTCAAGAAGTAGTCAGTCCTCTTCTTCCAAGTTTGTTATAGGAGAGTGAAGAAATGTCCCTGTGGTCATATAGGATTATATGCTTGAATTGATATCTATCTACTTGATGCATTGGGGGACTTAGGTCCCCACACTGAAGTTGTCATATGCAGTGTTTGGAATTATGGGAATATCTAATCTGCATTTGGGGGGAAATACCTAACTGGAGACACACCTTTTTCAATATGAAATTACAGAATTTGTTTACTTACCAAAAGTTAAGGAGCAAACTGTTGTCTTTTTGGTCGTCATTCTATGTGGATGTTCTATAGTATTTGCTACCCTACTAATTCCCACCACCCCATTTTTTTCTTAAAGCTGTCTCCTCCCTTTGACTGTATGATGTCTCACTCTCATACTTCTTATTTGTCTTCTGCTAGTCCTTTTAATCTTTTGATAATGGGCAATAGCGAGTAGTTTGTTATGACTGGAATAATGAGGTTGGGAGGGAAAGTTGGAAGCAACACTCTGAGAACATTCATATGTATTTCCAAAGATTTTGGCATTTTCCCCTATATTTTGAGCCTGTATGCAAGAATATAAAAATAAGTTGGTATCTCTTTGGCAGATCACTCTGGTCACAAAATGGGAAATAGATGAGGGAAAACGGAGATTGGGGCAGGAAGAACCTGTCAGGAAGCTAGGTCAGTATGCCAGAAGAAAGGTCTTCAATAAGAAAATGGCAAAAGGGGTGGCATGTTTCTCATTAGAAACCCATAGAGAATTAAGGTTACTGACACCTTTTGAGGCTATTAAGAGGAAATGCAGTATTTTTTTTAATCATGCACTTCAGAGTCAAATAAAGCTGGGAACACATTCTGGTTCTGTTGCCTATTCTATAGGCGTGACTTTGGGCAAATTAGGTCTCCTTGAATCAACTTTCCTCACTTATGAAAATGAAAATACTAATTCACAAAGATGTTGTAAGCATAACATCAGTATTATCAACATGTGAAAATAACTAAGAATGCATGGTGTACGTAGTGGGCTCTCAGTGCATGTTGGTTTCCTCTCTTCCTTTCCATCCTCTTAGTTTACATTTAAGGAAAGAGGCATTCAGAATGGCTAAGTAATTTGTGCACAGTCAGAAGGCCAATTTAGTGACAGAACTGGGCCTAGATCTGCAACTTGGATTGCCCATGGATTCTTTCCACCATATCAAGCAACATCCATATTCATTTATTCTCAAGTGTACAGTTTTCAGTGAGAAAAAACAAAAACTACTGGTTTATCTTTTCCCCCTCTCTTTATAAGACCTAGTACTTGTCAAAATTGCTAAGAATTAAGCACTCATACTAACCCCATTCCAGAAATATGGGTGTTGAGTTCCAGTATAATCATCTTCACTAATGATAATTCCACAGTTCTCAGCAGTTGTTTTTAAGTTCACCTCTTCTCAACTGATAAAATTTTCCATATCTGAATTTTTATCCTTAGTGAAAGCTGCTATAGCTTGCCTCAGTAGCGTTTTTCCATTTGGGGTATGTTTATATTTTCTAAATTTTCATTTCTAACTCAGTTTTCCAGTTTACCAAACTAGTTTACCTATTCTATTTTATTTTATGAAGATTTATTTACTTATTTTAGAGGGGAGGGGCAGAGCGAGAGAGGGAGAGAGAATCCTCAAGCAGACTCCCTGCTGAGCATGGAGCCCAATGTGGGACTTGATCCCATGACCCTGAGATCATGACCTGAGCCAAAACCTAAGAGGCAGACATTTAACTGACTGAGCCACCCAGGCACCCCAGCCAAACTATCCCTGATTTTGCTAGATTAATTCTGTTATCTGACTTCATTTTTCACATCTGGTTTTCCTTAGTCTTGCTGATGAAAAATTAATAAGGGTTTGTATGCCTTAATAGTAGATTGATAAAAAGAAAACTCTAGGAATTGAGAAACCTGTTCTCTCTTGCATCTCTCTTCTTATTGCTAGGCTTCTTCAGCATCACAATAGGAAAAATTTCATTTGTAAAGTAATTTTGTATCTTAAAAAGAGGGCCCAAGTTGATATATAGTATATGTTTAATGAGGAATATGAATAATTAACTTTGACAAAGAATTTTGGACATAAGTATGTAGTGTAGAATAATTCTGATTTTAATGTCAGCACGCTTGATGACTTGAATTATGAGGTTGATGATAGAAAAATGAAAACTTTACAACCTAAGTTATCATATTTATAGTTACTTAGAATGTGTTCTGCCTTCACTTTGAGTATTAGCTTTCCCTCCTGCCAAGGTAAGCTAATAACTGCGAAGGTAAAAACTACTTACATTTACATATTAAAACTTTTGAAAGCACTTTTATATTCTAATGATGTATATGTGAATAAATAAAATATTTCAGTGTAAAAAAATGGTCAACGTTTATGATTCTTTTACTATCACACCGTTTGGAAAAGATTTCAAAGGTTATTTTTCCATGCATACTGTAAACTCTAAGCAGAGAATCAAATGCTGTATTTGTCTAAGGAAAGCAGAGTTGTATCTAGAATACTTTCTCTTATGTTTATGTCTAAAATCTGTTTTCTCAGTATTCTTTAATTTTCTGAGTATGGACAAAAAATGTAGCAAATTAGCGATTAGATTAGTTAGAGATTTAACTATGGCTACATTTTACCCAGGGAGAAATTGAAGACTTGAACCCACATTCCAGAATAGACAAGGCACTGGGAAAATATTTTGCTTAGAAGGAATGATTGCTTTTGTTGTCTTCTCTAAAAACAAACAAACCAAAAAACCACACATATTCCTTATTTTAAATGTGCAACATGTAACTACTTCTTATCGTGAGGCCTATGTTGTTAGCTTTTCTACTTCCTAGGACACTTCATTGCTTTTACCAGCATGTCACTTATGCTGTTTTACCTTCTGAATCTCTTTCCTGAATCTCTGCCAAACTTGAACCTAAGTATTAGCATTATATCAAAGGTAGGTTAGTGCTTTTATCTCCCTCAGCTTAAATCTTGACTTTCTTGCTCTTAATTCTGACAGAATATTTGAATGGTGCCAGTTTAATAACATATCTAGTGTCAGTCGCTTCCTATTCTGAGTTGAGTTAATTGATCCAATAAATTAAAATGAATAAATGGACATAGTAGGCTTAAAAAGTATCCATCTGTTATGGATTTGTTTTTGCTTTAGAGAAGTCAGAAAGTCCGGCTGTTAGCGAGTGGTTTTGTCTTCTCTCACCATTGGCAGCTGACAGACATACTGATGAGGTGATAATGAACTCAAAAGTCTGACCAGTGCCTGAGTGGGAAAGGAACCCAGACAGTAGGCATGCCTCACGCTGGAGCCTGCCAAGATTTTTACTTTCTAATAGAATACATTTTGAGGTTAACAGGTAGACTTTCCTGGATACTTGTCAGAAGTGTAACATGTTGTTCATGGGTACCAAAGAGGAATGTATGTTATCTTACTCTGGATGTAGCAAGTCTGAGGTCTTAGTCACAGTCACTGGGGATAATCCAGTCATAGAGAAAGCATTGGAAGTAGGATTTGAATGCAAAGTCCATGTGTGTGCTCTTGCACGTGTGTGTGTGTGTGTGTGTGTGTATGTGTGTGTGTGTGTGTGAGAGAGAGAGAGAGAGAGAATTAGTTGCAGAGAATCAACTATGACCACATTCTACAGGGTGGTTGGAATAAATGTATGTATCATCTCCTTGGTGATCTCCCCCTCTTTAGATTTCTGATGAGCTGACTCTTCCTTTGAGCTTCCATACAGTATCTCATGCATATCTTTAAAAGATATTATATATATATAAATCTATAGAGATTTAGACATATATAGATATATATATAATATATAGATATGTCTTTTCCTTCCACTAAAAAATTGTCTGATACATATTGTATGCTACATTAGACATCAGAGTTATTAGGTACTCCTATTTGATTTCTTTTTTTTTTCCCTTTTTAAAAGATTTATTTATTTATTTATTTGAGAGAGAGAACTGGTGCATGCAGGGGGGAGGGGCAGAGGGAAGAGAGAGTCTTTTTTTTTTTTTAATGTTTTTTTATTATATTATGTTAGTCACCATACAGTAC